>NW_020799092.1:21903083-21921267 GCF_003259725.1 Athene cunicularia
CGGAGCAGCCGCTGAACGAGGGCCTTGTGCCCTTTCCCCCGGGAGCCGAGCGCCCACCCCGGCCCCCACGCAGGTTCGGTCACCTGCCTCTCCCCTCGTGCGCTCTGTCGAAGGCAGTAGTAGACCATCCCCCTCCTCGGACCTTGCCACCCCCGCCATGTGCCTCCACGGAGTGTTCAACACGCCAGGGAGGCCGTGGGTCATAAAACTGCTCTGTGGCCTTTGTCCCTCTGCTTTCGTCCCCTCCTGACACGCTGTTTTGTTACATTTTGGGATAAAGGTGTCTTCGCCAGCTTCTGCAAGCTTTGACACTGGAGGAGTTCCAGGTCTGGCAGCTTATGCATGATGTTTGTGGACTTGCACACTCTGGGTGTGATTAATAAAGCTGTAAATTATTTGAGACTGGCCTATTCAAAGGACATTTCTCTTAAGTCACGCCCTTGCTGTGATGGTAAGAGAGGCCACTTTCTAGGGCTCTGTTACTGGAAGGAATGGATGTGCTTTGCCAGAGCTCTGAGGCTTTTGCATCTTTTAGTTAAGGAAGAAATGCTGAATTTAGTGAATTTGTCAACATGCTAGAGAGGCCACTTTGTTGAGGGGAGCTGGGGAGGCTTCCCTAAGGTATGTTGCTTCAGTAGTGAAGAACTGGGAAGGACCATCGTTGACCCCTGGAACACTGATCAGTTTTAGTCCTGCTGTGCTGTGTGTCCTACTGCTGATTCCACTGGGAGTATGGCATGGATGTCTCAGCTGCAGAAGTCAGATTTATTTATATTTATACTTGGCTGTTAACTGTGTGTTGCCTGCATACCTCCTACCGTGCGATCGCTTCCTCTCTATTTCCTGTCCAAACTGAACTTATTGCTCACTTATATTTGAGAGAAAGTGGTAAAACGCATCAAAACAGAGCTCTTAATTCTTCCTTGCCAGTCTTTATTTCTTCACTTGGTCACAAATGACACTGTCTTTGTGATCATGCTGGCCCTGCAGGCAGCCCATAGTGCCTTTGGCTACAGCCTTTTCCCCTTGGTCTGGGCACTTAAGCTGTGTCTGAAGATTGTTGTTTTGTTTCCAGCCACATGAATTACATTCCCAGCTAAGCTCTGATAATGACTATAGCAAATTCTCCCTCTCTGGGCTTGACAGGTCTCTTTAGACTTCCCCAATATCCATTCAGAGCATTCAGGGCAGACTTTCCCCCTCGTGTTGCTCTGCTGTCTTCTGCCTTCCCCTTCCTTTCAAGTATAGACTCCCTGTCTTGCTGTCTACAGGCCCTGCCCAGGATTGGAAGGAATCTTGTGGGTGCAATATGCCACCTTTAGAAGCAAGTGTGTGATGGAGAAATTTGCAGAAATATCTAATCCATGCCTTCCCAGACATGCACATTGTAACAAATCAGCCACAACACTATATCAAACTAAACATCCTCCCAGGCAATAACTTCTCAAGTTTACAGCATGTCACCAGGATGGGGAGAAATCATCTCTGTCCTAGAACTGAAAACCGTGGCAAACTCCTTTGTTGAGAATGCCCAAACAGTTCTTGTAAATGATCTGTACCTGTGATGACACCCCAAGCCTGGCAAACATCTCCAATCTGAGCATGAAATGGAAGGGATCAGAATCTGTATCAAAACAAAAAATAGGCCAACCATGTAGCTAACAGGTTTCTCAGGATGCTAGAACATCAGTATTCCCCACCATAGAATCATAGAGTCATTTAGATTGGAAAAGACCCTTAGGATCATTGAGTCCAACTGTTAAACTAGCATTGCCAGGTTCACCACTAAAAACCATGCCCCTAAGCACCACGTCTTGTAAATACCTCCAGGGATGGTGACTCAGCCACTTCCTGGGCAACCTGTTCCAGTGCTTGACAATGTTTTGGTGAACAAATTTTTCCTCATATCCAATCTAAACCTCCCCTGGCACAAGTTGAACCATTCTCACCAATGGGGAGTCCTCACTAGTTCAGAAGAGAACTATCCTTTCCTGTTATTGCTGACCACAAAGTCACAGAATAAGGTTGGAAGGGACCTCTCAAGGTCATTAGTCCAAGCCAGGCCACCTACAGACTGTGTCCAGACGACTCTCCATAGAGAGACACACCACAGCCCCTCTGGCCAACCTGTGCCAGTGTTTGGTCACCCTCACAGTAAAAAGAGTTTCCTGATGTTCAGATGGAAATTCCTGTGTTTCCATTTGTGCCCATTGCCTCTAGTCCTGTCCTGGGCTCCACTGGAAAGAGCCTGGCTCTTCTTGTACCCCCTCTTCAGGTATTTATATACATCAATAAGAACCTCCCCAAGACCTCTCTTCTCCAGGCTGAACAGTCCCAGATTTCTCAGCCTTTCCTCACAGGACAGATGCTCCAGTCCTGTCACCATCTCTGTGGCCCTTTACTAGACTCTCTCCAGTCTGTCCATGTCTCTTTTGTACTGATGCAGTTGAGATCTTGACTCAGAGGGTGTTGAGGGATGCCAGCTCTCAATGCCTGCCTGTGTCCCAAGCACGTTCACGCTGGGTGTTGAGTGTAGACAGAGTTCCCAGTAAAATTGTCCAAAGCTCACAAGGCTTCCTTCTCAAACTCATGCTGTCCACCTCTACTTCCCTTTGGACAGCAGTTGGGCTGCCAGTTTGCTGTAGCCATTGCTTATCCCACTTTTCACCTTGTACTCTTGCTATTCACCTTTTTCATCTTGTGTTCTTGCTATCCACCTGCTTCTGTCCTGAGAGGGAGCTCTTCAGAGCTGCACACATTCTCACAATTACTGCGCCGCTGTAATCACAGCCTCTCACACTGGCAACAGTTAGAATACCCACAAACTTTGTGATTAATCACCACTTCCACTAGCAGCTGTTCTTAAGACATCCCTCATGAGGTTATGAAACGGAAGTTGTTGCACTTCCACTGCTCTCCATTCTGTTGTAAATGTGGTTATTTTGAGCAGCTGGAGATAGAGGTTGCAACTTCACATTTCTTGTCTTCTGAAATGTAGCCTCAGGTTTCCTGTTTCACAGGCATGGAGTCACAGAATCACAGAATCATCTGGGTTGGAAAAGCCCTTGAAGATCCTCCAGTCCAACCATTACCCTCACACTGACTGTTCTCAACTCCACCAGATCCCTCAGCGCTGGGTCAAGCCGACTCCAGGGATGGGGACTCCCCCCCTTCTCTGGGCAGCCCATTCCACAGAATCACACAGAATCGTCTAGGTTGGAAAAGACCTTGAAGATCATCATGTTGAGTCCTGTCACTCAACAGCCTGATTGAAACATCTTGTCATATGCACTCTTTGCTTTGGCACTGAGGGAAGCAGATCAGAAACTTCTGCAGCCAAAGCGAGTGAGGAAATAATTGATACTTCTGTCAGATTCTCTCAGACTCCTCCACTGAGGGCCAAAGCTGCATGGGGAAAAAAGAGGTAAGGAAGCGAGATGAGGTAGGTCAACAAAAGATTTTATTTTGAGAGAAAGCAGGATCTAACAAAAACTCTGAGCTGGCCACTGATTCTGAGTGCCAGCTCATTGAGCTGTTCTAAAATTACTATGAGTATTTTAATGTGATAAAAGCTGATGGGTTAGAGACCCAGCATTGTTCCCTTCCCTCTCTTCGTCAGACCCCTTTTGTGTCTACTGGGCATTCAACCCAGGTATCCTTTTCTCTGAAAGAGATTTGCAGTTTTAAAGTTGCCTGCTTGTCAGCTATAAGAGATTGTCAGCAATAGTTCTCTGAAGGGCAGGTGAGACATGAGTACAGATAAATGAGGGGCGTGTGCTAATCAGAGATCAGATACAGAGGAGGTGTATGCGATCATACAGTCTCTCTCCCCTCTGGGGCTCTGCAGGATTCTTTTGTGATACATTTTTTCCTGTGTTTTCTCTGTTCTAGTTTTACGTACCTCCCAGTGAGCAAATAAATTTTCAGCTTTTGCCTTGAGACAGTTCCTCAGGGCATTTTACTATAAGGAAGATTTCTTAGAGCTTGCTTGAAATTCTCTCTTTCCTTACTTCCAGGCCTTGCAGATGTCACACTGAACAATTTCTTTCACTGCTTAGTTGAGAAATACCTCCTTAGAAGAGTGAGATTTTGCATTGGTGGTCATTCTTTCCAAGTGTCTCCTTCTCATGAGCTGATTACTTTTCCTCTAAATGCCCCTGTGCTTTAGACAAGTTGTGTTGCATTGGCTGCAACACTAACGGTTGACCTTTTTTCAGAGCTATTACAGCAAAGGGGGCTTTGTGGGATACGAGATTTCTATGCCCTGATCAGAATAACTGCATATATCTGTGGTTGTTACTGCTGCCTGGTCACTTGCTGCACTATGGAAACAAAGCCAGTACAGAAACCCCCAGTTCCTATCTGGTAATCACAGCACATCTGCTTGAAGGCCACCGTCTTGCTTTTACATTTATTTTCATCAGAAATTATGTTTTCTGTTACACCAGAAAACATGGGGACATCCTTTCATTCCTTGCCATTTGCGTTCACTCCCACCCTGTTGGAGGTGGAGATTACCCAATTGAGATGTTTGCAGTTTTCTTTTTAATATTCCTCCTCTCCAAATTCCTTTATATACCCTCATCTTTTTGAGCTGAAGTCAGAGGACCTAAAATAAGGGAGCTGGTCTTTGAACACACGTTCTGTGCATATTATTTTATTATTTCCTAGCTCTCTTCTGCATGCAAGGAGTCTCTAAGGAGCACAGATTAAGTACCTTCCTTTTCAACTTTGTCCCTGCCTCCATCGCTTTTGAGAGATGTGCTCTCAGGTATTTCATCAGTGTTTTCAAATGCACACCCTTGCTACTAAGTCGTGACGCAGTATCACAGGTATATCACAGGGGTAGAGGTCAGTCCCCTGGTCAAACCAGCTGATTTTGGCTCTCATGGACGACTCGGCAACGTAGAGATGCCCTGGCTGTCCTCTGGCTTCCAGACAGCTTTAGATAAGCCACAAAATGTCATTCCAGCAGTCACTTAAGACAGCATTAGCCTGTGTGACATGCTTGTAGTAACAGCAATAACCAGGTTGGTGCCGTAGCCAAGGACAGGATCCTCGTTTCTCAAAACCTCCTCCCCAGCCCTAGGTAGTCATGCTGCTCCCATACTGACGTAGGCAGGAGCTGAGGGAAACCATTTGGGACGGTGCAATGACATTCTTCAGATTGTCCTAGAAGACTCGAATTACAAAATGCTAACAGCTTTCAGTTTTTGAACTGAGCCTGGACTCCTAAACGTAAAATATTGGGTCACGTTGCTTGCAGATGAATGCAGTGTATCAGTCATTTCTCCAGAGCACTGAGAGACCTAACAGGGTGTTTTGTATACTAGAAAATTACAACATTGGATATTTACGTTAAATGTCCACCAGTCTGCTTCTCTCTTCCCTTGGGGAGACTTCCACAGTTCCTCAGACAACTACATGGAAATATTTCTGATGCTCCATTGAAATTTCCCTCCTCTGTTTCGAACTCATCTCAGGTACTTCTCCCATCCTCTTCTACAAGAGCTTCACGTGTAGTCCAGGGGCTGAGGATCAAACACAAGCACCTGAATCTCTTTTAAAAAGGGGGAACTGCAGGGACTCGCCTTTGCAAGGGGTAAAAATCCAAATTTATGAGATTCTTTATTCCACTTTCCTGGACTGCCGTTCAAGTGAGGCTTAAATTCACCTTGAATACTTCAATATGACTTTCACACTTTCTTTTCTCCTCCCAAAATTATCTAATGGCATAATTTTTCATTTTTAAGAACTAAAATGAACTCTCCCACTGCTCTGGTTGTGGAGGTGTCCTGGGATTTTGTTTTGATGCTGAGTCGAGTCAGTTCCTTTTTTCTGCAATTGGTTTGAAACAATAGTGGGTGAACTGCTCTATTCATTGCCAGGAGGCACCAGCTTGGGTGCCGGTGCTGACATTTAAGGATTAACCATTTCACTGACTGTCATCCCAGTTGCCTTGCCCTGGAAGTAGTTATCCTAAAATCAGGAACAGTGATCCGGTCGATGCAGGAGGTAGCTTCTTTGGGAGGCAAGAGAGGAAGGAAAACAGAAGTGCAAATCCTCAGAAAAGTGGTCTCAAAACAAAGAATTATGTTTCAATTGATATTTATCTCCTTTTACTTAGTTTTCAGCTGTAATCCGAAGTGAAGAAGCGTCACCTTTAACCTCGGGCTGACTCCATTCTCCTGAGGTTTAATCTGAATGCAAGACCCACACCACCAGAGCTGCAAAAGCGACTTTACAAGAGGAACCGAGAGCAGGCAGAGAGACCAGCTACCCAGTACAAGTCCTTCAGTTCGCCCATTGTCCTCTTGCCTGAAGCTGAGGAGGAGGGTGTAACTGAAAAGTCTTTCCATATTTTGTAATTGAAAAGAGATGGGGTTTTGTTCTTTAATAATGATTAATAAGATAAATAAATGTCGCGATTTTTTAACTACAAGTGGGACAGCTAGAAGATCCTTCAGGCTTCAGGAGACACAACAAAACCTTTACCTTAGGGAAGATCTTTCTACTGGAAGAATGATGCTTACAGCAAAGCTCCCTCATGCTTTCATTTGTTACCTTAGAAACTTCTTTTAGGCAAAACCGCAGGTCTAAATATATTGCTATAAACCAGAAACTGGTCTTAAAACTGCTGAGCCTGCAAACTGCTCTAAGATAAAAATAAATGAATTTTTATGAATTTATTGATCTGGTCTACTTTCTGTATTTGGGCAAAGCTTCCAATGCTTAAAGGATGCATTCTTGTTTTCAGGTGAAGTCCCTTCCCCTTCTGTTTTAGCGCTGTCTTTCTTTGTCCTTCCCACAATATTCTTGTTACATGACGTGCATTTGTTTTCAGCCTCCACCAAGAGCTCCTAAAAAAAGTCCCCCCTACTGCTTACAAATATTTTATTCTCTTAGCCATCCCTTTAAATTTCTCTCTGACAAACTTCTTCACTTTCCTGTAGTTTCCCATTTTGAAATTATTACACAACAGTGCTTTTTGGTGATGGTGTTGGTGGTTTTTGTCTCCGTTGAATCTCAGTGAGTTTGTGTTCACTGCAGCAGAGAAGCTGCTGGATGGAGCCACAGGGCACGGGGTGGCCTGAGCACAGCTCAGGGCAGTCACGACATGCTTTGTTTTCTGTGTTTCCTGGCTCTCCACTCCACAAGGTGCTTGTTGATGGTGTCTAAGCATTCAGTCTCAGTATCATACCCTGACATGGCATTTGCATAATTTAATTTGATTAATTGACACCTGTCATAACCGTGCTTCCCTCACAGTTGCTCCGGTTTTGTTTTTTTGCTGAATTCATGAGTGCTGTCACCATCCTTGTCTGGCAGTCCTCTCTGTGTCCAACTCTATGCATTTTGTAGCATTTGCCTGGTCTGTGGGGATGCTGTTACCGTTAGTTCTTGATGCAGTTAGTTATTTAACATAATTTGACTGTAATTTTACTTGAGCAGAGAACAGGTCCCTCCGTCTCCCCTGTGTATTTTGTATCCTCTTGCTCACAGCTCTTCTTCTACCAAGTTTTCCATGTGCTTGCTGTGGTAGTGTCTTTGGTTAAAGCTGCCCTTCCCCTTCTTCCATCTTACTCCTTAGACTCTTAGCCTTTTTTTGGAGTACAGATCTGTTTGTTTGGGTCTTGTGACATGACCAAGAGAGAGGAGCATGTCAGAATTTATGAGCTTCACTGGGGACTTTGCTGCCGGATTTGCATAAAAGACTCTGGAGCACCACAAGAGCAGGATGTGGTACATAAGCTTAAGGGAAAAGCACAGGGAAATCCTGGGTTCCTCAACATCATTAGCTGCACATTTAGTGCTTCTTAGAAAGTCCTGTTGTCTGTGCAGCTGTCAGAGTGAGATTAATAAAGCAAGAAAACCACCCACCACCACCCCCCCCCGGAGCTCTTCCGTGGCAGTAAGTGTCATCCTCTCCTTGGCCTGGAAGAGAGGAGATTTTAGTGCTGAGATTTCAAATGGCTTATGAAAAGTGAATGCCTCTTGGATCAAACACAGGTCCAGGAGATAACAACAGGAAAGCAAGGTGTAGCCTGGTGGTTACCACGTTGTGCTGCTGTACATGAGTAGATCTCTACATAGCAGTCCTGCCCCAGCCTTTGAAGGGAATACTGGACATCTCCCTAAAGGCTGCTTTGATTTGGGAGATGAGTAAGATCACAAAAGGGTGCTGAGGGTGAACAATGAACAGCAAAGGACCGGAGACTCATCTAAACACAGGAGCTCAGATCCTGAACTCCATTATATGAGGTTAAAGCAGAAGCTGTTCTAGGTTTCTACCAGCCTTGAGTACCCACTGCCCATCCAGAATATTCTGTAGAATATATTTCTTGTGCAGACTCCAGGCAACCCATTTCAGATTCTGTGGCAAAGAACAGTGAAACATATTATTGAAAGTTTTTTGTAGACTTGTCTGCTGTAACGACAGTGGTAAACTGTAGAACAAATATGCAATGTCTGTAACACTTTTTCTTGCATGCAGAAGGTGCTAAACCATGTAGGAGAACTTACTGTTTTGTGCTTGAAGTCCATTCACTTGATGTGTGAGATGATCACACCGTACCCACAGAATGATGTAATTTTTTCCCTTACTTTTTGCACACCCAGAGTGTCATCTGCTGTTTTGGTTCTTAGGTATCCGAGTAGTTCAGAGGAAACCTTGGGGGAGAGGGGTGTGTGTGGCACCAGCATCAGAGTGTATGTGACTCTTGCATGAATTTGGAAATTGCACAGAGGATATGAAGTTCAGTGTTCATGCATTGTTGTTTTTAGATGCTTATCCCGACTTGTGTTTTCTCCATTGCAACTATCCAGAAGTGTTGATTTTCAGCAGCTCCTTGCTGACAAGTGTCTTTCTGTTGGTTAATGGTAGAGAAAAGCAGGTATTTTGATTCCTTTACAGGTGACTCCCACACACGCTGCCCTGAGCAGTGGGTGGCCTACAGAGGGAGCTGCTACTCCTTCTCCAAGGAGAGGAAGGACTGGTATTCCAGCCAGGAATCCTGCTGGGCACAGGGAGCTCATCTCCTGATGATCAGCGATACCTGGGACACGGTAAATGGTTTTCATGTGCTTTGAGGATCTTCCACTTCCTTGCAGACACCTCAGTGATTGACATCCAAGCAGTGCTGTCGCTCTGTCAATATTTTGACTTTAAAGAAGAGGAAAGATTTATGACTGTGATGTTACAGTGCACTTCCAATTTCAGTACACACAGAAGTTCCCAGGAGGGAAAGAAGCAAAGGGGAGAAGGTGGGGGTCACTGTCAGCTACTCAGAATCATCCTATGAAGGATGTTAGGAGACAGCCGCCTTCTCTGCCCCTCTCCGCCTCCCCTCCTATCCCCAGGAAGGTTGATGTGAATGATTACAGGAAAAGACTGCAGCACTGTGCAGTCACTGTACTCGTTGCCTGAAAACCATTATGTCCCCACTCTCCAGAAATGCTTCCTTTGCAAAAGCGGTGCCTCCCCTCCCTGCAACTGCTCCAGCTCCTCCTGCACAGTGACCCTTGCCACTCCCTGTGTTCATGCACGGGGATTTCTTTCTCTGTTTTCAATGCTCACTCACATCCTCTCTCTGCCAAAAACCCTCAGTTGTGCTGGTGAAATCAGAAACCATCTATTCCTCTGCTTGTTTTCCAGCAGGTGCTCACTGGTGCAGGGGCATGTATGACCACTAAAGAAATGGGTAGAGCTGATCACTAAGGAGGTGAGGCATGTCTGCCTAAATAGAGCAGAAGTACTTGATCTGGTTTTACACAAGCCAGGGCTTATTAGCTCAGGTCCAATGAATGTGGACAGCTTCCAGTCCCTGGACAGAAGTTGCATTGTATGATGTTCTGTGGGGGCTTACAAAGCCAAGCCTCTTCTCGACTGGGAGTATGTACCAGGCTGTCACACTTGCTTAGGCAAATCCTGATTCCTCAGGAAATACCCATCTTCCCCAAATTACCCATTTCTCTGCGTGAAGAAAGCCTCCCTGTTCCATGTGCTTTCTTACTACTGTTTCTGCTACTAAAGTGTTACCCATTATCCCTGCTCAGACTTCCCCACGTAAGCAAAACTTTCCTAGCTACCCATGCCCTGTGCTGCAAAGGCTGTGATTGTTCAACCTCCCTTTGCCAGGGAAGCACAGTCACCTCCAAACCACCAGCAACACTCAAGCATTCCTCGAGCTGCTATTCCCACCACTTTACTAAGCCAGCTTTGTTAACGGCAAGGATGGAGCCCAGCTGTACCACTGAAAGGTTTCTGTTGTTTGGTTTTATTGCAAATATGGACAAGACAAATTTTTTTTTTTTTTTTTTTTTTTTGGGGGGGGGGGGGTGGGGGGAAGGGGCAGGGGGGAGGAATTTACTTCAGGGCTGAGTTTCTGTGCAGGCTTCACTTTTTAACAGTAAACAGGAGTTAAAGGTTAGGCAAGAGGAAATGAACATTGAAAACACGTAGGAGGAAAGTTTGTATAAAATTTAATGAGCTTTGGTCCTGGGCTCTTTACACAGATCTGTCAGTGCCTTTGCTTCCTGCCCTGGCCTGATTTTACCTTTAATTGTTAATACTTTGTATTAGCTTTCTGGCTAGCTGTATGGTAGAACATTGATATTAATACTAATAGCATACATTCCTACATAAAGCTCTGTGTAGGAAACTCCAGTAGAGTGGGGTGCATTGCTCTGAGGAATATCCTTTGAAGAATCTTCCCAGGACCCTTGAAAGCACGTTCTTTCCTTGTGAGTGTACACATAGTTGTTATTTCAGGCATGATCTGCAGGGCTGATCTTCCTGATTAGAAGATGCTGAGAAGGAGTATTGTCAGACTCTTAAGGAACAGTCAGTCCAGAGGATTATCTTGCTCTCTGTTCTCTTTACTTATCCTTACCTCCATTTTCTGGTTGACATTCATTAGTCACTTTGTAATTTGTCACCATTTCTAGGACCTGTTCAAGAGTATTCAATCAGGATATTTCTGGATTGGATTGAGGAACAGCACAGGCTCTGGATGGATTTGGGAAGATGGCTCTATATTCGATGGCACTAAGTGAGTTTCATCCTGTTTTAAAAACAACAGTGCTAATTCAGAATGCCGGGTGTTCTGCAACACCCAGAGTTCCTGCATCAGATCTCAGGAGCTTTCTTCCTGGGCAGGTTTTCTTCTTACTGTCACCTACACTGTATGGCACTGAACTCAGAAGGGTCTGCTTTTTACTTCCCTGCACCTTGTAAAGGCATGTACCTATGAAAAGGAGGGCTAATGTTAGTATCTCACTCTCTGCTTCCCTCCAGATCTGCTCAGACCAAGGATTATTTACCTGTGCTGCCCACACAGTGACTCATCCAGAAAAGCACATGGTGCACCTTGCAGTTGTTCTGCCAAGAGCTGGTGTCACTGGGTGTGAGGACCCAGCCCTTTGATGCTTCACTGGTGCCAACCCAATTCAGAACCTTAATTTTGGTTCAGTCTTTACTTGGACAAAGCTTGGCATTCTTCATGAGGGAAAACAGTGACTTTGCCTGGCCCTTTCCTTTTTATGACAGTTAAGACAGAGAGTTAGCCTCTAACACTTCTCCAGCAAGGAAACTCGCCCAAGATCTCACTGTCAGTAGGTCAGTACTCTAAGCACTTGGCTTAGTTTCTTTTAAACCCAGCTTTCTGTTCTTACAAACTCCTTGGAGGCAATCATGTTTTGATGAAACTCTCAGCACTGCTGTTTTCATGGAGAGGTTGAGTTCTTTCCCTTCCTCTGGCCCCACCCTTCAAAATCAGATATTTTTTTCTTTTTTGCCTCCAGGAGACAATCTCAGCATTTTATTTCAGTCTCACTTTTGTTTCATGTCTCTTGCAGAGTCCTCTCCAACAGCCCGATGCAACATTGTGTTGTCCTGATGAAAGATCACTTTCAGGCCTCCAGCTGTGAATTTTGTGCTCCATGGATCTGTGAGAAATCTCACAGATAAATCCTATGTGCATTTTCATTTAATAGCCATCTCGTCAGTTGTACAAGTAGTCACTGTCCTGCAAACCAAAGCTCTACACAAGACCAAGGACTTGCCTTTTCCACACCCTCACAAAGGTGTTTTGCAGGGACAAGCTTGTTGCCCGTAAGGGTGAGTTATCCTCAGCAGTAGATCTGCTCAGTCCACATGTGTTGGATTAATGCTGTCTGTGACCAGATGAGACCTGAGTTAGATTCTCTGGCCTAGTCTCTTTGCCTGATTTGTTACTATAAGGGCAAACAGAAAATTAGTCACAACAGATTGCTGGGTCTTCAAATCTCTGAGGGTGAGTTGGCCATTTTCCTCCATTCCTGAGCATCAGATTTCATTTCCATTTCCTGCATTTCCATTGTCTGGTGTCAGCAGGATCAGGAAAATGAAGCCTGCTGAACAGACTTCTCCCGGTAGCAGCCTCTTCTTTTGCATTCCAGGGCTATGAATGAGAGAGAAGAGGGGGAAATGAGACTACAACTTCTGTAAATCCATCAGTGAAAAGAAACCTCCAGTACTGCACTGGACCAAAAGTGTGTACCCATGTCAATGCTTCTCTCTGTTGGAAGGAACCATCTGCATGCCATGCTTTACAGGACAGCTTCAGCCAAACTAGTCAAGAGGCTGGACTTCCAGAGGCAAAGGAATATGGTTAATTGTGCATTGTTGAATCAACCAAAAATGTGTTTCTGCCTCCATCTTTGCAGTTTCAGAGAGAGGAAGAAGTGGACAAATCATTACTACAAGGAGCTTTTAGTTCAAATAGAGCAGAGACAGGCTAAGAGTGTGAAAAGCGTATAAACAGAGGGATATGGTGTAGTTGGGAATTGTCAGTGCCAGGTTAATGGTTGGACTAGATGATCTTCAAGGTCCTTTCCAACCTAGATGATTCTGTGATTCTGTGAAACACAGTGAACTTTAAGGGTGGGACAGTAGGTTGCACTTCCACTGACCTGAAGTCTCTTTTTCCACCCAGAGATTTTATTCCAACAAAGGAAGATAAATTTTATTAATGTCCTGTTTATCCTAATATATTTATATTCTATTTCAATTTGCTATTATCAATTTATCCTTGGTCCGGAATTGCAGTTTACAGTCCGATGCAGTCAGAGCAGCAACTCTGACAGGACTGCCTGGTGATGGGTGGTGCTGATGCAAAGTGTCTGCTGCTATGGTCTGAGAGTTTGCCTGTACGTGTCCAGCACATCCGCTGTGTACTAGCGGGTGTACACTGCTGGGCCTCTATCAACTGTGTCTGAAGCACACGCAGGAGCTGTGGCCTGCTCTGAACACCCACCTCGCTGTGCCCACAGTGCACAGGAGTGTTTCCGTGGGGATGTCCCAGATAGGAAGCCACAAGCCTTGGCAAGCAGCAGGTTAGTGATAGATGTTCCAAGGTGTGTGTTTGTTCTGGGAGAGACAGGCTAGAGAAGTGGGCTGACAGGAACCTCATCAAGTTCAACAAGGAGAAGGTCAAAGTCCTGAAGCTGGGGAGGAACAGCCCATACACCAATATATGCTGGGGGTGACCCAGCCGGAAAGAAGCTTTGCAGAAAAGGACCTGGTGAACACCAAGTTGAACATCAGCCAGCGATATGCCCTTACTACAAAGGAAGTGAATGGTATCTAGCCAGCTGGACAAGGGAGGTGATCCTTTCCCTCTGCTCAGCACTGTGGAGGCCACACACTGCAGTACTATGTCCACTTCTGGGCTTCTCAGTCCAAAAGAGACAGGGACACACTGGAGAGTCCAATGAAAGGCCATAAAGATGATGACAGGACTGGAGCATCTCTCCTGTGAGGAGAGGCTGAGACACCTGGACAGCTTCTAGAGAAGAGAAGGCTGAGGGGAGAGCTTATTAATGTATGTGTATTATATATACATTAATATGTATGTATAGATTAATATGTATTTATAATAGATTAATAGATATATAATGCACCTGAAGAGAGGGTACAAAGAGGACAGAACCAGGCTCTGTTCAGTGGTGCCCAGTGACGGGACCAGAGGCAATGGGCACAAACTGGAACACAGGAGGTTCTCTCTGAACATCAGGAAACAACTTTTTTACTGGAATATTCCTTTGGCCAGTTTGAGTCAGCTGTCCTGGCTGTGTCCCCTCCCAGATTCTTGTGCCCCTCCAGCCTTTTTGCTGGCAGCGCATGAGAAGCTGAAAAATCCTTGACTTATAAACACTACTTAGCAACAACTAAAACCATCTGTGTGTTATCAACATTATTCTCTTACTAAATCCAAAACACAGCACTGTAGCAGCAACTAGGAAGAAAATTAACTCTATCCCAGCCAAAACTAGGACAGAGGGTAACTGAGCACTAGTGCAGGTTCCCCAGAGAGGTTGTGGGGGTCTCCATCCTTGGAGGTATTCAGAAGCTGTCTGGAGGTGGTCCTGGGCAACCGGTTGTAGGTGGCCCTGCTTGAGTAGGAGGCTTGGACCCAGATGACCTTGAGAGGTCCCTGCCAAACTCAACCACTCTGTTATTCTGTGAGAGACCTGCTAAAGGTAAGGACAAGGAAGGCACTTGGGGTAGAAGGAGGTAGGTGGGGAAGAAGGGCAGGTCTGGAGAGAGGAGGTTGAGGAGGCAAGCGTGGAGGAGAGACGGAAGTTAAGAGCTAATGTAAGTAAAGAACTAAAGAGCATGATGCATGGTGGGGAAGATCTAGGGAGAAACTAATTGTCCCAAGCACTGGAGGTTTCCTCTGCTAGATCAAGGATTCATGAGGAGGATTACAAATAAGTTGGAAGTGATTGTTATTGGGATTGATGCTGCTGTGCCACATGTAAATAAGCACTACAAACAACTGTGAAATCACAGAGAAAACAGAAACAAGATCTTGTCTCCAAAAAGAAAATTGCTGTTTCCCCCCAGCAATTTTCTTTTCGAATAACTGAAATTCTCCTTGCATCACCTGGTTGAAAGAAACAACTTAATGCAGTTTTGAGGAATCCAGCTGCAACGCAACAGCAGATTCCTCACCCTGCCATTTACAGAATGCCTTCAATTGCGTATCCCTGGTATGTGGGGCTTGACATTCATAGAGGATGTAATACATGAAGGTATCAGGGCAGATGAAGACAAAATACAGAAAGTGGATGTCTGCTGAGCCTCATGCAGAGTTCACTGAGCTGAAGGGGTTGTGGTGGGAATGTCCCCCGCAAGGGCAGGTCTGCTTTGCAATAGCCATGCCTGCAACCGTCGGACCTGGGGAAACTGTGAGAAAACCACAGTATTTATTTTAAGCAGTGTACTAGGAGCTAAAAACTTTGAGTTTTCATCTCAGATTGTCTGGGTTACTTTGGGTGAGTCATTTTGTCTGTGCCAGAGCCCATTCAACTCTCAAAGGAAGATGTTGTCCCTGACTCCTAGAAGGTTGCCAGGCCCTATGAAATAATGCTGGAGACTTTTCCTGCTTTGTCAAAATGGTGGTAACATCTACAGAAGAAAACCTAGCTGTTACTTTACTAGAGAACCCCAGTGAAGAACAGCTTGTGATGTTATCATGATACGTGTAGGTGAGGTGAGCACGTCTCTGAGCTTGCTAGTTTACCTTGTGACTTGTGCAACAGTTTTGCCTCCCCTAGGATTTTACAGTGCAGTGCATACTAGACTATTTTTATTTTTAGTTCTTCTCAATCTCATCCAAAAGTTGATGTTCAGGAAATATAAGATAAATAAATACATTAGGTTGACTCAAAAGTTGACTGTTATTTAAAGGGAAAGGATATTCAGCTGTGGATTTTACTTTCAACAATGTATGTGGTGCCTTTCTGGGTTCAAGTTTTTACAATACTAAAGGGATTTGAAGCAAATATATCCATTTCCATGAAAAGCAGTTGAATAAATGTATTTGGCAGAGCTTTTAATCTTCTTCTAGAGCATGCTAATATATCTGATCGATATATACTAATTTTGTTGGAAGTAAGTTCTTTTTGGATGAACTTTCTAAGCAGCAATGAATGACTACTGGAGGAATATGGCTAGCAGATCAAGGGAAGTTACAGTCCTCATTCTCCATGGCATTTCTGAGGCTGCACTTGGACTGTGCCTTGTCTGCTGACCCCACCGTTCAAGGGGAACATGGAGAAACTGGAGCTGGCCCAATGGAGGACTAACAAACTGGTCAGAGTATGGAGCACATGACCCACGGGGAGTGACAGGGGGAGCTGGGCTTGTTTAGTCTGACCAAGAGGAGGTTGGAGTGATTAAAGAGCTGCCTACAAATACTTGAAAGGCACTTATAAGGATGTTGGAACATGACCTTTCTCAGTAGGGGCAGAAGACACAACATGGGGCAATGGCTGCAGCTGCAGCATGGGGAGTTCAGATTGGACATGAGGAAAGGCATCTTCTCCAGAGATTAGTGCAACACTGGAACAGATCACTGGAGAAATGGTAGGTTCTCCATCCTTGGAAGTTTTCAAGATCTGATTTGACAAAGTCATGACTGACAGCATTGGCAGCAGTCCTGCTTTAAGTGAAAAGATGGACTAAATAACTTCTAGTTAACTTCTTGTTGCACAGCTGGGGCACCTGTTCTTTGAGCTATACCAAATGACAGATCACTTGACATTCACCGAGAGAAATCTGGGAAAGGTAATACTTAAAACATACTCTCCTCCTTGCAGGAGTTTTCCTGAGGAGCTTAGTGTTAACCACTTAAAATCTAGCCCAAAAGTTCTAGGAAGCCTGTCGGCCTTCTCAGTTGTACTCACAGCAGGTGGAAATGGCAGGAGAGAGAGGGAAAACTCGTTGCCAGTGCCTCGTCTGTGCCACCACCACCTACAAGCTGAATCACATGGGCCATGCAGAGACCCTTGAAATGAGGCTGCTGGGGCCTAAGTTGCTATTGGGAATGGGATGGAGGCCAAGCAGTTTGAGGGCAGATTTTAAAATTCAGTTCAATATCTGTGCATGTTCATTGATACCTACTGGGGTTCTTAAGCCTTTAAATTCTTGCCCTGTTCAATGGACTGAAAATATTTCTTTTCAATTTTTGGCTACACAGCACATTTTTTGCCAAGGTCCTAATGATTGGGAGCTGACTTGTCAGTGGTGTGAGCTGTTTGGATATTTGCCAGAAAGGGCAGCCCTTGCTTCCTCTGCTGTGTGCAGATCTGCACCTCTTTCCTGTAAGGTTTGTGTTCAATCGGGCCAGCTCGCACCCTCTTCAATGTAAAGTGTCATCTTCAAAGAGGCTTTGCCCACCCCAAGGACTCTTTCTCTGCAGGTGGGGCAGATCCTCCTGGATTACATTTCTTTTGGGCAGGCAGAGCAACCTTTAGACATCAGGTGGAGAAGGCAGAACACAAGCCTGAGCTGTCTTTTGTCTTTCCCAAGGAAACTGGACATGCACTATTATCCTCTCCTTTCCCGTGCAGGTCACTGCAGGGCACAATGAGGTCTGTAGTGAAGGTTGGTTATCTCATTGCACTTGCATTTCTTAACTCCAAAGTTCCTGAGCTTGCCAAAATTCTGATGATGATAGTAGGAGAGGAGAAGGACAGGCAGATAATAATTTTATCCTGCACCCTTTTTAATCTGAAAATTATGCTTTATATCCTATAACATAGATCTCCATTATTTGGAGTTAGGACTATGAGTAAGAAAGATATTCTACTGTCACTTGCAAGGGTAATAATTAGCAGAGCTATTGATCCTCCTGCTTCGGACCAAGGTAAAGACAGTAAAGACAGTGGTCAGAAAGAAATTTCCCTCGTGAGACAGCATTGTGCATCACAGCACATTATGTGGATTTTCACATGATGAAACCAGGAAAGACTCCATCAAACAGCAATAATTTGATCTAGATGTGCCAATAACTTGACCTGGAACAAGAACCAGTACAAGGAAAGCAAGACCCAGGCCACATCTGTTCTGCTGTGGGAGGGCAGCTGCTGCTCTGGGGAGCTGGTTAATGTATTACATGCTGTTAATGGGTTGAACTTTTGGCAGCTTCCCATCATGTCACTGTCCCTGTTTCTGTCAGGGTGAAGGCCAGATTATCTTCGACGACTTGATTGTCTAGGCACTCTCTGGCCCCTTTTCCTGGCATTAGCCCTGGGTGGGACCAGGAATGGAGAGAACAAGAGAACAGAGTGGGTGGAGGGTGAAGGTTTTCAGAGTTTGCATTCCCTGTTCTCAGACCCTGGGGTTCAGAAGTGGGGG
>NW_020799092.1:21921317-21946969 GCF_003259725.1 Athene cunicularia
GGGGGGGGGGGGGGGGGGGGGGGGGGGGGGGGGGGGGGGGGGGGGGGTCCCAAACCCTTGCTCAAACTCCTGCTCCCAGTTTGAAGGAAATCAAACTGCTCCTGCTCCTCCAGCAGCCTCCATGACCAGTGCCGTGGTCAGCTCCATACAGGGAGCCCTGCCAGAATTGGAGGCCTTGCCCTTAACTTCTGCTGTTAGCCCTTCTTTTCTTTCGCCACCACCTTTCTTCCTCTGCTGCCTGCTGCCCTGCCCCAAAAGACAGACAGCTCCAGCCTGCTGGACACCCTCCCCTTCCTCTCCCCCTCAGCGCCTGGCCTTCTGCCCAGACTCAGAGCTGCTGGTTCCAGCTCCTCCTTACCGCCTCCCTGTTTCCTGATGGGCCCTGGCCCCCAGCCCTTATCTCCTCCAGCCCCTGGCTGTTTGCAGAGAGGAGTATAAAGGGGTGGACTCGGAGGGCAGAGGGGGAGTACAAGCAGCACCGGACCAGGCTGGGTGTCTGCTTGACTCACCACGACCTGCTCTGCACCATGGGGAAGGACAGGCTGCTCATCAAACCAAACATCTTCCTCCTCCTCCTCTTCTTCCTTCCTGGAGACACCTCGTCCGCCACAGAGCCGTAAGCTATGCAGGGGGGTCTCTGGGCAGGCAGGAGACCTGGGTTCTGTTCTGTTGTCTGTTGCTTTGCCTCTTATCTTCTGCCTACTTTCTTTCACCCAGGAATAAAGATAAAAATACCAGAGCTGGGTAAAGTGTCTTCTACAAGCAGCAACTCTAGTGCTTCAGGGAGAACCGAAAGAGTGTGTGAAACTGAGATATCAGTAAAACTTCAGGGAAAAAAAAGATAAGGGGAAAAAAAAAAAAAGGAAAAAAGAGGGAAAGGTCTATGAGAATAGTTTTTACTGCTTCAGTGAGCTGACAAAATTTCAACAAAATTTTCAGCACAAAATTGGTTCTTTTGAAAGGCAACTTTTTATAACTGTTTACACATTCAGTTTTTCTTCAGAGACAGACCTTTTCAAAAAAGAATGAAATGTTTAATTTTGGGTTGACTACCCTACTCCCAGGTTAAAATGCCCAGGAGATGGGAGTGGTTTTGTGGTTGATAATGACAAACCAAAAGGCACAAATAACAGATCTCGCATGACCAGAAATAGCTTTATTTTTTAGTTCACGTTTTTCAGCTCAGCCAATGGAATGAAAATTCCCTTCACACCCAGGGTTATGTGGCACTGTAAGACTGTGACTTTTAAGGTCTGTGAGGGTATATTGTGTTGCATCCCTTCCTCACCCCCTTTTGCCCTGTTTGCATGCGAAGGGCGTGTGTGTTGTGTGCCTGTATGGCAGGGGCAGCACACGAGGTGTCATGGCACCCAGAGACTTTGGTGTCTCCTTTGGCTTTTTGGCAAGGTCTTTTCTTCCCCAGCAAAGCGAGGCTGTGCTGCAGCACTTTCATCAAATGCAGGGTAAGCAGACAGAAGGGATGGGATTTGAGGGGCCAGGGCTTTCTCCCTGCAGACCAACTGATGGACCTAAAGGTGTCAGAGCCTCTCCTAACCCTAAAGGGAATACCCTGCCTTACTGCTGCGGTGTTGAGGGCTCTTCTCCCAGCTGCTCGCTGCTCTGGGGATGCCTCACCCACCCAGAGGGAGCACTGCTGCCACTAGAAGGATCAGGTTTGATTCCCAGTTGCGGTGGTGGGCACCAGTCGCTTCGCTGGGAAGGAGGCTATGCAGGGCTGAGCAGGGCCCCCCTGCTTGGGCTGAGACAGAGGGGCTTGCTTCCCTGAAAACCTGAAATTTCCTCCAGTGTTTTTGCTTAAGATCTGGCACCACTCTGTGGCAGCTTTGGATCTCTGCGAGGAATGACACTAGTGCTACAGTTTGCAGCGTGTAGTCAGTGGCGTTTATTCACTGGGTACCAGCACTTGTGTGGCTTCTGAGTCCTATTAACAGCGTCTAGAAAAGGTGACAACTGACTTTTCCTCACAGGCATTATTCAGGCTCCCAGGAGGAAGTGCTGCTGTTGTGCCAAAACCTGGAAAAACATATCCCTTCCAGACATACGAGTTGAGGATTTCCTGCAGTTATTTTATTTTTGAGACTGCCCTCTCCTGCTGTTACAGACATGCTGGAAGTCTGGTTACGCTCCTAGAAAAGGCACCTCTCTCCCCATACACCGAAGGCAGTAGTCATCATCTGATCGATTTATTTGTTCTTTCTGTACGGCTCCTGTTACATGTTCCTGATCTTCTGACGTGTCCTTCTCCCCTCTTCCTAGGCAGTATATGGTGCTACTGCCCTTTCTGATACACACCGATTCTCCTGAGAAGGTCTGTGTTCAGCTGACCCACCTGAACGAGTCTGTGACGCTGAGTGCCACACTTGAGTATCAAGGGGAAAACAGGAGCTTGATTGATGACGTGGTGTCCGAGAAGGATGTGTTCACCTGCATCCCTTTCTCTGTGAGTGCCCATCCTTTGGGGAGATCCCTTTTGCCTGGGATAAACTGTAAGGGCACCGAGTAGTAATGACCAGTGTCCTGTGTAGGTATTTACTTTCCTCTTGGCCAAAGGTATATTCATGTCCGTCCTCAACACCTTCTCACTGCTGAGATCTCCTTAGCATGCTGCTTGAATAGGAAACACTGTGTCCTGGAAAGCCAGTCCCTCTCTAGGACAGGAGGAAGAGAGGCCAGGAGGAAGAAGTGGTTTTAGTATTGACACTCCTGATGGCTATTTGCTGAACAGCTTCTTCAAATGGCTCTCCACATCATCCTTCAACAGCCACAGATTGCCACTTGAGTGCCTTCAAATTGGGGTAGAGCTTTTGGACATCAGATGCTTTTTGCCTTGTAGATATAGTACACTGAATTTATGTAAGAACATAGGCCTATGGTAGACTGTGTCTGAAAAAGAGAGTGAATGGGGGAAATTCATAGCTTAATGTAACTAATAGCTCCAGGGACTATAAGAAGTAGGCAACTAGGAAAGTTGGTCACCTGGCTCAGAGCATAGATTACGTCTTTGGCCTCAAAGTTGAAGATCTGGCCTTCATGACACTGAACAGTTGGCATCTGTGTCTGGGTTTGCCAGATATAGGCAGAAGATTGAATTTTGTCACTTGGTGAGAGATGTGTAGTGATCTGGCATGTGTGGTTTGGAAAAGTTCTGCAAGGACTAGGGATGTTATCCAAAAGAGAAGGGGGATCATTCCATTGCCCCTGTGAATGTCACAAGGAAAAATATGGAAAGATTTTGGTCAGGCTGATAAGAATTTCTTGAAATTGGATGACAGAGCTGGGAGTTCCTTTGTTGCACAAGACTTGCACAATCACTGCACAGCAGTAGGAATAAGTAGGAATATGGGACAAGATCAGTCCCTTGTTCCTGATTAAAGTTCCCCTCACCTCTGTGTTGGGTCCATCAGGATTATATTAGATCTCTTACCTCATGAAAGCCGATTCAGTTCAGGAAGTTTTTAAAGGTGGTCCCTAACATAGTTGCCTTCTTACTCTCCAGCTTCCAAAATCAAACAGCACGTCCCCGGTCACATTTATCACCGTGACGGTGAAGGGGGCGACGTTGCAGTTCAGGAGCCGCAAGTCGGTGCTGGTCAAGAATTCTGAGAGCCTGGTCTTCGTCCAGACAGACAAACCCATCTACAAGCCAGGACAGACAGGTACTGGGGAAGGGGTGGAGATTTGCATTTGAAGAAAAAAATCATACTAAAACTGTTGGACTGTGCTGGCCAGATGTTGACCGTTTTCAGTGGGGTCAGAACTGCAGCTCATGGCTGAGGCTTATGTTTTTCATGCTCCGTGTAGGAACAACCTGGGGAACCTTAAGATCCATGCAGGTGTCTGGGGTACCCGCACACACTCCCTCTGTCACTGAGGGCTCTGTTGTGGTCCATGCAGTTAGAGTCCACATTAAAATCAGAGAAAGATTGATATTTGCCTTATAGAGAAAAGGGCCAAAACTCAGACTAAGTAATGAAATAGCTTTCAAAGTGGCAGCTGATTTTGCTCAATGAAGACAGAGACAACTATATAAGCCATTTATTTCTTCTGGGCCATTGATCTCCTAAATTTGGCCTGGACAGGAATGAATGTCCTAAAAGAGGCACTGAATTCTCTATCCATCCAGAGCCAACACAGACTTGCAGCCAAGGGCTGAAATAATTTGCTTGCATTCAACCTTCCCTAAGAAGCCAGTCTAGTTACAACAAAATTAGAAGACCCATGTGAATTCCAGTGTAAAAATGTATCCTTGCAAAGTAGACAAAGGCAACTTAAATTTAGCTTTTGTCCCAATTAGTGAGATTCTGATGCCCATGATCAGTAAGACGTTCACACTGCCATGGATTTGCTCTTAACATCCTCTTATTCATGTAATTTCTTACATGGGTAACCTTCTAGCATGACTTAACTTTCTAGTGCATAGAATTTCTTTAGAAGATAACAGCTCTGTTCGCTGTTGTACCATTTGCTTTTTCAACTGCTGTTTTCTGGTTGGTGGTTGCACTGTGGAACCTCACTGTCTGCCTTTCTCCATCAGTCCTGTTCAGAATTGTTTCTCTGGATAAAGACTTCCGTCCCTTGAATGAGGTGGTAAGTATGATATCTCCTTTTCGTTAGTTGTTTGGCCTTAAGTCATCTATGTGGGGAAAGGGAGGAAAGAAGTGTCTTTTGGGGTGAGCTCTCAGTACGCTGAGATAATTGTGCAATTCCTGGGTTACCTCAGGTCTTGTTAACAGGGTCTGTTCTCCAAATTTCTGCATAAGGCTGCCTTCTGCACTCTTGGAAAGGCTTGACAAGCTGCAAACGAACAGTGCTGGTATAAACACCTCAGTGGTGAGGAAATCTGCCATTATCACAGTGTACACCTGCTCTTGATAGTCTTGCAGATCATCCAGAGTCAGTCATTTCAGCTGACTTTTCTGCCTGAGACAAAGAATTGCCCCTCCTCTTGATGTACCTCAAAATGCTCTGTTGCTCCCTACCAGGAACTTTTTTCCTTATCCTATTGTGTGATCAGCTTGTTCCCTGAAATGTGGTCATAGCCCTGATCATTTCTGATGGTATTGCTTGCATTCTGTCTAAATATGCTGTTTCCTTTCTTCTTTTTCCAGTTGCCGCTGGTGTATATCGAGGTATGTACAGGCATTCATGTTCACATCTATTGCACCTCAACCTGGGCAAAATAACTACCAGTCACCTCAAGATGATTTTTGTCTATTTTATCTTAGGTTCATATAATTAATTCAAATATACAGAGCTTTAACTCATATTGTGGCAACCATGTAATATGGGCCCAGGTTACAGCTCCTTCTGTGGTCTAGCCCTGGGCTCCCCCACAGCTCTCCTAGTCCCCCCTACTCCTGCCCTGCAACGTCCTGAGACACTGGGGCTGGGCCTCCCCTCACTGCTTTTGCTAGTGATTTTTAGTTCTCATTGCAGACTCCCACTTGTTCTCACAATCTCCCTGTGATCACATTATCTGTAGGACCCAAAGAGAAACCGTCTGTACCAGTGGACAAAGGCAGAGTTAAAGAGGGGATTAATCCAGCTGTCCTTCAGCCTCACCTCTGAGCCTATGCAAGGGACCTACGCAGTGGTGGCACAGCAGGCCTCTGGGAAGACAGTTCGGCATCCTTTCTCTGTGGAGGAGTATGGTAACTGTCCCTGTCCTCTGGGGAATGAAAGCTTAACAGAGCAGGGTGGTAGATCTGACCAGGATGTCTGCCATGGCTGTATCTCCATGTCCTCTCCCTCCCAAGCATCATCCCTTTCTGAGGAGTGAAGACTGAAGGTCTTGACCTGCCTGTCTCCACTCCTCCTTGAGCCCCAGGCCATGCAGTGCAGGTCTCCTGACTGCCCACCTCAGCAAGGCTCCCATCATGTGCTTGGATCAGTCTGTGCTGGCAACCACGAGCCTCACTACCTTTCAATGGTGATTTCAGCCACAGCCCCATCTCCAGTTGGCTACACACCTGCCAAGTGTCATGCCATGAGTCTGGGTGACCCCTGCCTGAGGCCCAAAGTCCCTAGATTTCTCAATCATTTTGGGGCCCCAGGCCCTTTTGGTGTAGGCTGGGGCTGTCTGTAAATTCAGATCTTACCTTTCCTTCCCCACAAGCTAAGCCTGTAACTAGAATGACACCTTAGTGCCTTAACCTCTCTCTGCTGCTCTTACCCCTACGCCAGTTCCATCTGCTTGGCTAGAAAATGGTATTCCCCATACACACCTGCACACAGTCACAACCAACACGATTTCCCAGCCCAGCAAGGTAGCTGCAGCCTTTGTTACGTGGTCTGACATGATCTGGCTCATGCAGCAGAGACAAGTCCCGGAAGATGTGTCTGGAAGTCCTTTGACCTCTTTCAGCTGCAAGACTCTTCTTGTACCCTGTGCCCTGCGTCCTTCCTTGTTCTCCCAAGACAGTCACCACCCATTCCCCTCCTGCAGCTGGGTTTGGAAGCGATGTCACCCTCTGCTAAGTCACCAGGGAAGCTATGGGGTCTCCCTTTTTTGAAAATTGTTAAAATCTACATGCTTTGGAAATGCAGAGACCAGGCTGCAGTCCCAGCTCTGTATGACTGTGGGAGACCTCTCTTGACTTAACTCTCTATTTTACTGTGTCCTACTGCTGTGGGACTGATAACCCATGTGTGATCTAAGAAGCTGCTGTATTTTAATAGCCAGTGTAATAATCCTGTCTTCTTACCTGGCACAGTGGTCAGCTGTGTGCCTGTGGTTTTCACTGACTTCAGTGGGATATGCAGATGGCAGAAGCCTCTAATATGTGACCATTTAGATGCAAAAGGGTTTCAAGTCATTTATAAGAATAGCCTTTGAGCAGCCCTCATGTCTCATTCTTATGTTACTTCCTACCACATAGATTGTTTTCCTTTGGTTCTGCTGCAGTGCTGCCAAAATTCGAAGTAACAGTGAAAATGCCCAAGGTGATCACCATTCTTGATGAGAAGCTGACAGTGACAGTTTGTGGTTTGTGAGTGTCATTCTTCCAAGTCTTTCTGGGTTTCAGGTTTTTCTTCAGCTGAAAGTCCATTTGGGACACTGAGATATGATACTTCACCATATTCCTCAATCATTTTGGGGTCCCAGGACCAAACAGACTACATCTACCATTAGACAAAAGGCAATAATTATTGCTTGGGGCACTTCATATGTAACATGTAGAAAAGTACTGTTCTTCTGTTTTTTCAGTAGGGTGGGTTTTTTTCTTTTTTTTTTTTTTTTAATAGGATTTCAGACCAGCTACAGTGCTAGGGAAGAGGTCTTCAATGTAGTGTACCTGGGAATGCTGTTTTAACCATGGCTTCTACTTGTCATTGCCAAGAGGAAACTGTAAATGATGCATCTGCCCTTTTTCCTTTGGGCCACCTCATTAAATTCAGCATAACAATGTTCAGGCATCTTGCAGGGAGAGCCGCAGCTCGGGCTGAAGAACAAGCCAAAAAAGCCAGTGCACGTACATACACAAAACAGTTCCATCAGAATTGGGTGGTGGGGTAGATACTTGCAACGTGTTCTCCAAGATGAGGGGTACTCTCAACTAAATCAGTATTAGGGTAAATGAAGACTGAAGACGTGTGTGTTATTCCCAGGAATTCAGTCAGGACTATAAGATTCAGTGCTCCTGCCCCATTGCCAAGCTTGATCCTAAAATGTTACCAAATTTCTTTCTGCTTTTTATTTCCTGTGATGACCCTGCTGTATCCTGGAGGCAGCTCTAGGGAAGAGTCCTGGCTCCAGCAGGGGTGAGCTAGTAATTTTTCTCCATCCCACTTCCATTCCTAATGGCTCTCTTTTTCTTTCAATCCTCCCTGCTGGTAGATACACATTCGGGAAACCTGTTCCTGGCCTCGTGAGCTTCCGTGTCTGCCGGAAGTTTGAACGTGCAGCCACCACCTGCTATGGTGAAGAGGCTAGAGCAGTGTGTGATGAATTCTCTGGACAGGTGAGGCATAACTATATTTGTGGGTAGAGTGGTAGGAGAAAGTGTGGTTTATTGAGCATGCCTTGTAGGTACAGGCTTGCTCTGAGTATGTACAAGCACAGTGTGAAGAGGAAAGAGACTCCCATGTATTTTAAGGAAGCCCAAAGGAGAGAAGATTGGGTGCAAGATGAAATGTGAAAGATTAAAACAAGGGGAAGGTCTGTGCAGTAAGCAAATGTGTGTAAAGGCAAGAAGCTGATGGAGAAGGAAGAGACCTAAAAAAGATCAGATGGAGTGTAGAGAGTATAAGAGAAGTGAGATAGAAAAGGCACGAGCAATGAGAGCAGAGTTGGGGTTGGCTTACACTGGAGACTGTGTAGGATCAGAAGCAGGAAAGGAGCAGAAACCAGGGGAGGGGTGATTAAGTTTGAGCAAGAAGGAAAGGAATATGAGTTTAGCAGCAGTGGTTAAGACAGAAAAAAAAACCCACATGTTTTTCACTCTTCAGACTGTCAGGTCTGCAAGGGAATAGTGTTTGGAGCATGGATAGGTCAGATGGTGCTAACAATTGACAGAAGCTGAGGTAATAGCAATTGTGGAAATATTCCAGGACAGGAAAGCAAGCAGAAGACATTCTTATGGTCCTTTGGGTCTGCTACAGTGTGTTCCCCACAATTCCCTCTGCCACTGCTGTTGTTATCCGTGTTAAAAGAAAATACGAACACTGTGGTGCTCAGCCTTGTTTCAGGCATTCTGTGGTGACCTGCCTCATACATGAAGATGCTGAAGAGAGGTGGCAAGCTTTGGAAATACTTTTCCAGCTGTCATCTTCTTTCTACACATACACAGGCTTTGGTTTATGTACCACTCATATGGCTTGTGCATTTTAAGTAAGTCAGCAGCTATATTCTAATGTGCCTGATGCCTGGCAAACATCTCCTGCGTGGCGTACATTTGAATAATTCCCTATGCTTCTGTATCAAGTGTTTGCAATTTCAAACTTCACACACACATACACAGAAATCTTCTGGGTTGCAAAATCTTTGCTCTGATGTTGCTGCAAGTACTTCAAAATGCTCCTAGCCAAGTTATTTATGCGATTTTCCAGTTTTGATACAAACAACAGAGGGCATGATCTGTGAAGTTGTGGGCTTCTCTTCCAGTTCAGAGCAATGCACAGTTATGGATTAATTAAGTTGGATAAACATTATATAAATTAGACCATAATGGTCTTCTGTTTTCCTCCAACAGACAGACAACTATGGCTGCATTTCTGAAACAGTAAAGACCAAGTTATTCCAGCTCAAGAGAAGTGGATATGAGAATAAGCTCCACGTGGAGGCTAAGATTAAAGAGGAAGAGACAGGTAGGAAACATCTGGACCAAAAAGCTGTGTAATAAGCCCAGGAGAGACCAACAGAGGGGCCTGCCACATAGGAATGAGGGAAAAAAACAGAATGTTGTTTTTCTGGAATCCTAAAATTTTCCTACCTGGAGGGCAGAAGCATCAACAAGCTTGTTCAGCAAAAGAGGGTTGGTCTGGAATAAAACTAATTCTAGCCAGGCAGAGGCAAACTGATTCTTCACTATTCTTCCTGCAGGAGTGGAGTTGACTGGAACAAGCTTCTCTGAGATCACAACCACCATCAGCAAAGTCACCTTTGAGCATTCAGACTCCCACTACAAACCTGGAATCCCCTTCTTTGGGCAGGTAGGGAAACCATGAGAATGGAATGCCACGAGCACCAAACAATCATGCTACTGAGCCTCCTGGACAGATACATGCCCTCCCTCTGCAAAGATGCTGGACCTCGGTGCTGCTGATCCCCATGGGCCTCCTCTCCTCTGCAGGCTCTCAAACTGGGAAACAGCATCTGAGAGCAGAGCCCTCATTCTGCTCACCCCTCACCCAAGTAAAATTCAGTCAAGTATTCTTGTCAAGTATTCAGTCAAGTATTCAGTCAAGTAGCCCTCATTCTGCTCACCCAAGTAAAATTCAGTCAAGTAAAATTCTGGTTTTCCAGTCACCTGTTTAATAGGAGGCCTAAGGGGTGTGAGTGCATGTCAGTCACATCCAATCCTCTGACCCGGAGGTGGAGATAAGAAAGGTCCAAAAAATAAGATTCAGAAAGTCTGCAGCTCTCTCTTTCAGAGCTGGGTGATAGTGTAGTGTAGTGAAGGCTGCCTTGTCTGACATGAGCCCAACATCCTTACCTTGGTGGTCTATCAGTCTGTTCAGGTGAGAGGCATTCCTCTCCTATACTGTTTTTCCTCTTCCAGGTGAAACTAGTGGATGGGTCTGGTGCTCCAATTGCCAATGAAGTTGTGAGGATTTCTTTACAAGGAAGCCAGACAACCAACTACACAACAGATGAAGAGGGCAGGGCACGGTTTGCTCTGAACACTTCCACATTGTACTTCGATTCTGTTGGAATTAGGGTGAGTCCTGCGGGCAGAGGAGGTGATGAAGTGATCCACAGGGCTGGAAGGGGAGTATCTCTGAAGTTTCTACTATATCTGCAAAAGCACTTTAGCTCCTTCTTCCTGGTTAGTTGTGCCAAGCCTGACAACATTGTGGTAGAAGTAATCATACAACAAACCGGGCTGTCATGTCACAATTGCGCTTAGCTTGTAAGTATTTGATTTCTGCTTGGCAATAGCAATGTAGGGTTAGAAGGAACATCAAGAAATCATAATAGTCCATTCTGCTCCAAGGATTCACCAGCCCTACCTAGACAAGTCTGTTTCAAGGGTAGATCTAGCTCCCATGGTGGAGTGCTGCTAGTGCTTCGCTGTCTTTTCAATTAAATAATTTCCCAAGTATCTCATCTCAATATCCTTTGTGATCAGTTAAGGCAATCTGCATGTCTCAAGGTTTAATTTGGCATTCTGAGTTTCTAAGTGGTCAATTTTTTTTTTTTCTTTTCTCTTCTTCCTGCTGTAAAGAGAAAAGAGTGTGAACCATTCACAGAAATTCTCTCCCTGGTATGGAATTTGTTTATCTGGGAAAAATAAGTGCTGCTGAGCATCCTTTTGTTAGTGGAAAATGAAGCATGTAATATGCACATTTCATAATATCTCACCCTGGAATAGGCAGGTTGTCTAGAATTATATTTGCTCTTCTCCCTATAATTCTTTTGTCACAGATTAAAACCATTAAAAATTATCCAGAAGTTACCACTAGGTGCTTGAAGTTTTCAGAATTTTGCAGGGTAAAGTAAAAAATTCCCAAGTATAGTGAGAAAGATAAGGAAGTAAGGGCATATGAGGACATGAAATGCTGAAGTAGCACCCTTCTCAATGTGAAATATCTTCCCCTTGCTCTCATTTTTAAGAAGACCTGAACTCTCTTAAACTTCTATTCAATTCAAGTTTTGAATTCTTAGGTGGAGACTCTTCTTCCTTTTCTATAGCATCCTTAACCTGATCTTGGCACTGGTAATCTCCAAACTGAACAGCACTATCCCTTCTCCAGTGCCAATTAATGAGAAGAAAAAAGGAAAATCAGCTTCTTTTCTCTTTAAACTAACGGGATATTAGAGAGGGCAAGGTGTTGGGATAAAGAGCCCTTGAGGTGATACTGATAGTAAACAAACAACTGATATGATTCAGCTTGTTTGAGACAAACACCAGCTTCTCTGGGAGTGAGATCATTCCCAATGATTTGCTAAGGATACCATCACCCTGTCTTGCATCTTCCTCATGTTGTTTTTTGGTGGTTTTTTTTGTTTTTGTTTTTTTTTTTTATATTATCTTGTAGCTTAAATACAAAAAATACCAAACCTTTAACACTAGGCCATGAATTTTGGCTCCAGTTCAGCCACCTGTGTTTGAGGATCTATGTGTGTATTTCCTCCTTTTCCAGGCAACACATAAAGTACACCCCTACTGCTATGACCGTTCCTGGGTTGTTCCATATTATGAAGAAGGCTATCTCCACCTAAAGCGCTTTTACTCTCCTAGTAAGAGCTTCCTCAAAATTGAGCCCAAAACTGAAACACTGACCTGTGGCTCCTCCACAGAGGTCCGTGTACACTATATCTTTACTCCAGAGGCCATAGGAGAGCAGAAGAAAATCGTCATTTACTACCTGGTAAGCTTGCACCTGCCATACAGTGAGGTGGTCACTGCTAATTGTAAGAGGGGCTGGAGATGGAAATTGTGGTTTGTGGCATCAGGCTTTAAACACTTTCCCATCATCTTTCATATGTTCTTTCCCCACAAAAAAAGATAGTCTGGGTTAAGAACAGAAGAGTAAGGATGTCCCAGGCCCCCTGCTACAGGGAGGCAGAGAGCATCTGAGCAGGGTGTGAGCAGCTCAGCAGACACACAGCTCAGTTGCTCTCCTCAGGTTCCTCCTCTTTAAGGTTTGGCTCATGCATAACCTCAATCACAGCAGACTTTCTCCTTCCATTCAGGTGATGGCCAAGGGAATCATTAAGCAAGCGGGCACCCACATTCTGGATTTGGACCAGGAAAGTGGTGAGTTCCTCTCTCCTACCACATTGTCCCTGTTCTGGGAGGGTAGGCAACCATGGCAGACATACAGGCTGCTTCCATATAAATACAGGGATCCACATCTCCATGTCCCCTAAGATATGTGAAGAGTTTGAACTTTCTTTTCTCTGCCTCTATTTAGGCTTTGCACAGATTTTGCTCTAATCTCCTGTGCCAGCTGTCTTTCTTCTGACACTGCATTTCTGGGTCTCCAGTGCTCCTAGGAGACACAGACTGATGGTCTGTTTTTAGAAGCTGAAATAAAATTCATCATGCTTATGCACTGGAAAAGAGGACTTGAAACAGGGCTTTTCAGTCAGGCAGTGAGACTTATGCATCTTTGTGAGCACCAGTTCATCCCCCTTGGACGCTTGGAGTTTCATCATGGCTAGGATGAAATTCAGCATGAAGACAAGCCTAGAATTTTGGCTGCTCCAAGAGCAAGTTTCCTGTACCTTAACTTCTTGCTCTTATTTTCTTGTTTGCTAGCCAATGGGGTCTTTTTGCTACAGCTGCCTGTACAAACTGATATTGCTCCAGTGGCCCAAGTGCTTGTCTACACCACTGTTCCCAGCAGGGAGGTGATCGCTGATACGACCAAGTTCAATGTAGAAAAGTGTTTCAAGAATAAGGTAAGTGTCCACTTCTTTAGGGAGCAGCCATCAGACTGCACTGTGGTCAAACTCATTTATTTAGATTTAGCCTGGTTAAATTAATTTCTTTAGATTTACTAACACTGGACAAGTCACCTATCAATTGTTCTAGGTAACTTCACTACTTACTGGTTTGTGCTAGTTTGGAGGAGATCAACTGTTGGAAAAAAGATGCTAGCAGGGTGTACACTGATAAAAGTCCTCTTAGCAACTAGCCACAACCACTGATCTCACAGGTGGTCCTGGGTAAGAAAAAGGGGGGCCTCATGTCTTAGGTCATACTGCAACACATGTATTTCACTCCTCAAACTCATTCCAGCAACGAGGTGGCTGCTTCTGGGGTCACAGAGCAAAAATAAAAAGCACACACCTCCAGTCCAGTGGGCAAAGTTAATACTTGTCAGATCTTTCAACTTCCATACATCTCATCCTGTCACTTTGATTTTTGTTGTGGATGGAGATAAACCTTGCCTGAACCTGCTGAGCAATGCACAGTGGTGCTTCAACAGCAATGGTGAGACTGAAAGAGTGCAGAAAAATAAACCTTCTTTCTGTGAGCATGTGGACCATTGTTCTCTTATAGCTCCACATATTCCCTATACAGAAGAGCAGATTGATGTATGAGCTGCCCTAAGAAGAGAACAACCTCAAAAATTCCTGTTGGGACTTCAGAATAGACAGGACACTGCTAAAGACAGTCCCCTGTCCTGCTAAAACCCAAGCTAAATGAGTTCTTGAGACTCGTGTCACTGTAGGAGCTTGATCATCTGAATTTTGTTCATATATTTAAGGTCAGACTATTCACTGCATTGTCTGGGTGCAAGCCAAGTGCCGAGTGATTTACAACATGCTTAGGCACTGCTTTCCTCTCTGAGAGCATCCTGAATTCAAAACTGTTGTCAGATGGGATAGGACAGACTTTGGGCTATCTCTGTGCTAGACAGATTTCCTAGTAGCAAGCTTGCTACAGCCCTTGTTCTGCCATTTCCTCAAGAATATTGTTTGTGTAGTCTCAGAATGAGGAGTCCACCCTGGAAGAGGCGGGGGGATGTCAGCAGAAGGCTTGCTGTGGTCTGGTTGGAACATGAGGGAAACTGGCAGCTGATGCTGCTTTGTCAGGCAGTATGTTTGCTCTGAGGATGCTTTGATCATTGCATGTTAGGGGATGGTTTATACTGCTGAGGAGAGGGAAGATTTATGTGGGTCAGCCATCTTATTACAAAATCATGTGAGATGGTGATGACAAATGCTGCTAGCAAGAACTTCCAGGGCAGGGGTTGGTAGGGAGTCGTTTGAATTGTGAGTTAGGTTTTGGGGAAGACACACAAGTCTGACAGGCCTCAACCAACAGGCCAGTTCTTCAGAATCATTGCCAGCCAGTAGATACTGCAGTATAGCTCCAGGGCATCACTGCTTCTCATGTTACCAAAGAATCTGCTAAGCAAGGTCTTTGCAAGCCTGTTTTCTCTCCACATACAACATCTGCAGCGCAGGGACTGGACCTGGTTCAAGACCATGCTCAGCTGCCTGAACAGATCTAGCCACTATGTGGGATTATCTCATCACATTCACAAAGGCCATAAAACGCAAAACTGCCTTAAAAGTTTTATGAGCAATTGCGATGCTTGAAGCTGCCAAGAACTGTTAGTGCTGATTCTTCTGGCACTGCAGGAAGGAAGGCCAGCTCTGCAGTAGCACAGAGGGAGTGTGCATGCACGTGTGTGTGTATGTGTGTGTGTGTGTGTGCACATACGTGGGCTTTCTAAGGTTGGAACTGATGTGCTTAACTGGATGGAGAAGTCCTGCAAGGGCAGGGCATCTGTGACATCGCTTTTCCTGTGACTACAGGTGGACTTGAACTTTTCTGCCTCTGAAGGACTGCCTTCCTCTGATGTTCACTTGCTGTTCAGAGCCTCCCCAAACTCTCTCTGTGCTGTCCGTGCTGTGGACAAGAGTGTTCTCCTCATGAAGTCAGAAGCTGACCTGTCACCCAGCTCTGTAAGTGCTTAGTCTGTGGAGCAAGTCGGAGTCTGGTCAGAGCAAGTTCAGCCCAGTGCTGGAGTAGAAACAGTGACACAGGAAAGCTGCCCTGTGCTGTTTCTTGTCTTCCTCCAGTGTGTAAAAAGATGAGAACTGGGCAGCAGCTGTTTCTTAGGGGCTTTGTATAACTGTAGGAATGGCAGCTTTTAAAGGGACTGCTTCTCTTGGACAGAGCCAAAACACTTTTGTGTGTTTGATGATCATTTTTCAGTTATTCTCTCCAGCCATGGATTAATTTTCTTGGAGAAATATCTCGAAGTGTCAGTTTATTCCCCTCATGCCACGCAGCAAACAATGATCCCTGAGTATGGACAAAGTACTGCAGATAGGCTGGCCGATGTAATTTTTTATATATTTGAGCCATAATAACCAGAGTAACATGCTGTCCATAACAAAAGAGGCAGCGTCTCTGAGTTTGGATTTCTCTTTTGACTCCCAAATTCCCATTGTGCCTACCACAGAGAGAACCATGGCAGTGTAGATGTATGTGCAGGTGCTGGGACTGTTGGGGTACTTGCATCCAATTCCCTCAGTTGTGTTTTGTGTCAGTGGACACTAAAAATGCCAAATACCCTGGCTCTTTCTGCCTAGGTGTATAGCTTGCTGCCAGTGAAGGAATTGCGTGACTATAACTATGGTCCAGACACGGTCTCAGAGGAGCCCCTGGAGAACTGCATCCCCTTGAAGAAGATAGTTGTGGATGGGATCACCTATTCTCCAGTAGTGGAGGTGAACGAAGAGGACACTTACAGCATCCTAAAGGTATATCCCTCTTGCATGGTTAGGGAGTGGAGTGGGAGAAGGACTGAGAATGCTTAAGCCTTCTGTGGCATAATGGAATGTAACAAAGGAAGGGTTTGTGAATCTGAATGATCTGACACTAATTTTTATCCAGAGAAAAATTCAGTGAGGGTCATAAGCTTCAACTGTCTTGCCAGCTTTGCTCCCCACTTAGTGGAAAAGGGATCAGTCTCAAAGTTTTCTTCTTACAATAAAAGCTCTGAGGTTCACTTGAAATGAGGTTCTAATGGAAGGTAAATAATCCTGTACCATTACAATTACCCCAAATAAATGAATATGTCCTTGAACTGCATCATAGCCACAGACATTTCCTTCTGGAGAGAAAACTCTGTATCTACTCTCTGGCTCATCCTGACCCCTAGGCTGGAATTGGACAGGAACCAGTGCCCTAGAAACAGAAACCAGAAACAGAACGGATCTATCCTTTGATCTCTGAGCCACCCAGGCACCCAGACTCAGGGTTGGGGAGATCATCTCAAGGTCCAATCCACAGACAGTAACAGCTTCTCCTTCTGAGGCAGTAAAATACCAACGTTAGGTCTGCTGTGGAAACCTCAACAGGAAACAGTGACAAAAACCCATGTTTGCTTTCTCTCCCACAGGAAATGGGTTTAAAGGTTTTCACAAATACCAAAGTGAGGAAGCCTTGGTATTGCAGCACTGACAATTACATGCCTGCGGGACCCCGCTTTGCATCATCTCCAGTCATGTCTGCAAGACCTATGCATGCAATGAGGACAGGCGGTAAGGGAAAGGGGGTTTGTTATCACCTCCGTGCTGAACAGAGATCCTGTCTGTATTTTGGGGTGAACGCTTAAACAAGAGCTGGGGTTGAGAACTGAATCCTTGAAAGTAGTGCTGAATTGCTGGGTTCACAGATTTCAGCTTCTGCATGTGTGGGGCTTATCTCTTTTGCTGGGTTGTGAAGGTCCACAGACAAGCTTTGATAACTCCACATAAGAAATTAGCAGGACCAGATATTTTTCAAAGACCCTGGCAGAGCAAAGGATATTATTCTGTTGATGAATTCTCTGTTCACTAGGCGTTTACAGTAGATTTCTTCGCTCAGATATCACAGGGGTCTCCAATACCATTGTCAGTCTGTCCTCATTGACTCACCCAGTTTTATGTGAGGTCAAAACCAGATGAAGTGAATGACAACATTTTCAGTGACAAGTTGGCAGATTTTGGGAGCTTAGAATGGTAAAATGTGTGTGGTGGAAGTCCACTCTGAAATGGAATACACCCTATTTCTAAGAGCTATCTCAACTCTTACATTGTAGCTGTTTGGGCAACAGAATTGGCTATATCATCCTCCAGAGTCTCATATTAAGAGAACTACCCTAGAAAATCTAAATTATTCTAGCTTATTCAGAGAGTTTTTCCTCAGCCCAAGAACCTGTGCTTTTATATATGTTCAGTTTTAAGACAATTTCAACTTCTGACACAAGTTGCTATGATGCAGGATAGTGCTTTTAAACTATTTTAAACTGAAATAGGCAGTAGTAAGAAGACTGAAATACCATGAAAGACAAATATAAGCAAACCACCTGTCACTCTTGCTAGGAGCTATGTGATACAGCTCTCATAGCATCTTTCACTCATGTCCTGAGACCTTCTCAGACTCTGGTGGTGCCTGTTGCACAGATAGTATGGATACTTGACAGCTACACAATTGTTATCCAAACATAGAAATTAATTTAGCCAAAGTAGATGACCAAAACTAGAATTTAGTTAAGAACTTTTCTTCTTTATCTCTTGGGGTGTATTTCTCTTTCTGTTTGTAAAAGCCAAGAAAACCAAGTCCCACCTACCACATCTTTTTCTTCCCACTTGTTCAAAACCAAAGCAAAACAAAGGCCTTTTTTTTTTTTTTTTTAACAAATTTTCATCCCAAACTCAGAATATTTTCCTGGAATGTTTTGCATGTGAAAATTTTGTTTTAGTCAAAAAGTCTATTTTTTTCCCTTCCAAATTCTGGCTGCATGTTTTTAGTTTGAGCATCTTCAGCCTAGCCCTTGAGGAGGCCATAGATGTGGAAGGTGGTTTTCTGAGTCAAAATGACCCTACAGAAAACAGTTCCATTGCTGGCTGGCCTGATAGGATGGAGAAGGTTGTCACATCAAGACTGTACCTGAAAACTGCTTGCACAGAAGGTCATAAATAGCTCTTTGCTCTAACATCCTTGTTTTAACACTCTGAAGTGCTGCCCCACAAACTCTGAGGTTCACTGGTGACCAGCAGGAAATACTGGAAGGCTAATAAGCCCTGACCCTGAAACTTTGCTGCTGTTGGTACCAGTCTCACTCCAACCACAACAAACATTTGCTGCCAGTACAGCTCTTGACTGCCACATAGATGGCTGCTTTTTCAGACCAAAGCATGATGTTGATGCAGATTTTGCTTTGGAATTATCAGTAGTTGATTTCTTTTCTATCTCATCACATTCAGCTGTTCAGCCACAGAGACTTTATGCCACGGCAAGCACTCCTGAAGAGGTGACAGAGACAATCCGAAAGTACTTCCCAGAAACTTGGATTTGGAGTTTAGTATCTATAAGGTGAGGACCTTGGTCTAGTTCCTTCACTTTTAATAAAACTGGTTTTATAAGGTGAAAACGTGAATCCTCACATGTTTACCAAGCCTTTTCATGCCAAAAAGTCCTTCACTGTTTGCAAAGATCACTTGGCAGTACTCTGAGATCAGATTACCTTCAGCCGTGGTTATGTTTGTCCAGTGAGTGGTCGTGGGTCTGGTAGAAGACATGGGGTGGCCCTACAGCAACAAACACACTGTGCCCCATCATTCACAGAGGCAGTACTGTTCAGTAGGCCAAAAGGGGTACAGATAGTCACCAAAATGCCATAAAAATCATCCCTCTGTCCTTGCTGTCTGTGTTTCGCCAGCTCGGAGGGAAATGCTGATCTAGATGTGACCATCCCTGACACCATCACCGAGTGGAAAGCCAATGCATTCTGCACTTCGGCAGAGACGGGCTTTGGCCTGTCCCCGACAGTGTCCCTCAGAGCCTTCCAGCCCTTCTTTGTAGAGCTCACCCTGCCCTACTCTGTGGTGCGTGGTGAGTCCTTCATGCTGAAAGCCACCGTTTTCAACTACCTGGCTGCCTGCATCAGGGTAAGGAAGGTTTAAATCTTCTCTGTACTTGTGTACCTTCTTGAACACCTCTTGCCTTCACCTAGCCTTCTTATCTCTGAGTGTCCCTAGACCCTTCAACCCTGAAATTCTTACATTATTCCTCCTATATACTACAAACACAGAATCCACAACTCTAGCTCCCTGCTCCTTTGCTACTGAAGAAATAGCTACTGCTACGGCTTCCTAGCTCCCTGTCCCTCATGATCACCCTTCCCTGATTGTGCCCCTCTCTACAACTGACAGGTCAGCGTGACTCTGGCTCAGTCTACGCATTTCCTGGCTACTCCGGTGGAAAAGGAGGAAGAATCTCATTGTCTCTGTGAGAATGGAAGGAAAACCGTGGCTTGGCTGGTGACTCCCAAATCTCTAGGTAAAGGTCTCAGGGTGCTGAAAACTGCAAGGAGGGTTTCTCTGTGCTGTTCTCCCTGTTCAGTATTGGGTGTTAGAGCAACACAGTTTCCTGGGAAGCACTGCAGCTGAGTGTCTGTCTCATCTGGGGTTATTTGGAAGAAAAAGGCTGGTGGACTCATAGTGTCCAAGGCTGTGTCTGGCACCATGTGCAGTACCATCAAGCCTTCCAGCTCTTGGACAACATCTTCTGAAGCCAGAGAGATTGCTGGCCAGCAGGGATGCTCTGGCAACTCCATTCCTCCCAGAGATTAGACGACCACCCTGTGGGATCTTCATACTTTGTTTTCACTGTTGTTACATGCTGTGGTAGCAGCAGTAGTGTTCATGCAGGGTAGCAGTGTGCTGAACAGCACTGGGGTCAGTGAGTCCCACCACTGTGCTGTCCCAGGCTCTGGAATAGTCACCAAAAGAGAGTCACCTTTCAATGGTAGTGCAGCTCATCTGCTCCAGGATGGCTTCTGATATAGATAGCTCTGTTCTTGTGGGAAAGAAGCAGGACCCAGGTGTGATAGAAAATCCCCATCCATGAGCCTGTGAGTTGAAATTCCTGCAAGTGGCAGTGACTCCCACCTCCTGGTTCTGCCCAGCAGGGCTGGCTGACCCCTGTTTCCTCCAGGGCAGGTGGAGTTCTCGGTGAGCACTGAGGCCCTGCAGAACCAGCAGCCTTGTGGGAACGCCATCGTGGAGACCCCTGAGAAAGGGCGGAAGGACACGGTCATCAGGCAGCTGCTGGTGGAGGTATGTGGGCTGTGGGAAGGGAGGACTGAGCTCTCCCACAGGCTAGAGCATACACTGTGATGCAGTTGGGCAGAATGCTGGATAATCTCATCTAGGCTCCCTTTCCCATGACCAGATGATTTTTCGAGGTCCCTTCTAACCAACGTGGTCTATTATTCTGTAACATAACTACACAGTGTGGCAATATGATAGTCTTACATTATCTTTATATTTTCACAGGGCTGCATAAAGACTGCAGCTTAATAATGCCTCTTAAACTGAGTGTTAGGCAGTTCTGGTTTGCCACCGTAGCCTGGCATCAGGATGAAGGTGAGGGATTCACAGGCACCTACAGGATTTTAATGCCTGTAGAAGTGTCCCCTCAAAACCTCCAGATATTAGAAAAGTCCATGGAAACATGTTACAATTTTACAGCTTATCCATTTCGTGTGGCAAGAAGAGTCGCTGATGCGATGTGGTACAGAAGGGAATATTATATGACATTATTGCATATCCTTTATAGGAAAATGGTAATTTATTGTACTGGTGTGGTAATCTGGCAGGTAGATTCTATGTTCTTAGCTTTTCTCTGTATCTTGCCTACATGTTGTATGGTATCAGTAGTGTCTCCAGGTATTACAGTATACAGTATCTTCCCTTTCTTTTATTAACAGACACATTTTTTTTTCCCCTAAAGTATCTGCAGCATTATGATAAATAGCACTGCAAACATTCTTCAGGACAGCCCTCTAGAGCTACTGTGAGCTTTTGCTAACAAAAGCACTTGCTGTAATGCTGCAGTCCTTTTGTTACTAGGTTGTTAAGTGCTTCTGCCTGCATATAATAGTTGCAGGTCATCCATGTGATAGTCCTGCAGTGTTCTCCTCTCCCTTTCCTGTCCTTCCTCCACGTACAGCACCAGTCACGTAGGATCATATTTCTTTTACTTGCTTAAATTATTTCAGAGCTCTGTGTTTCAGGGAGTGTTTGTGACTGCCTCTCCTTCTTCAGTTCACTCACTTTTCCTTTCACATACTGTGTTCAGGATTCCCCTGTCTGTATTTCCTGTCTCACTAACTTCTCACCTCTCTTCTTTTCCTTTATCCCACCCAAGCCTGAAGGAGTTGAGAAGGAAACAGCCCAGAACTCTGTGCTCTGTGTAAAAGGTAAAGACCACTCTCCCCACCCTCTCCATTTGTTCCTGTGGGGTTTGATGGGTGGGACGTGCCTGGAGAAGGAAGACAGTGCTGCCTCTACCATATTCTAGATAGGCTGATACTTTTAGGTAATCAAAACATGCCCCAACAGTTGGGAGCCTGAGACGTAAGACATAAGGAAATCCTAGAGAATGGACCATCCTGGCTAAGTATCAGGGTATGCGCTAGGGCGGACTTAGCATGATGGTTTGCATCCATGTTCTCTCGTGTGCTGACACTGGAGTCACAAGCACTGTCTCCTGTTTTATAGCACATCCAGGAAGAAGCTGTAGAGATGCAATCTACAGTGCCTAACAGTGGCTGGGGTGGTTTCATGCAGACATTGCCTTATCGCCATGGAAAACCGAAGTGCCTGAAGTCAGGGGATTTTTAATAGGAAATGTTCCTGTTTCACTGAAGCCCCCTCTGCTTCCATTAATCATTTCTTGGGGCTGTACTGAAGCTGTCTGGGTCTTGTTTCTCCCTCAGGAGAGCCTGTGAAAGAGAAGTTTTCCCTGTTGCTACCCTCAAATGTGGTACAAGACTCAGGCAGAGCATATTTCTCAGTGCAGGGTGAGTGAGCAGCCTGGCAGAGGAACCATGTGCTGTTTCTCCCCCTCTGTGTTGGCCTCCTACCTCACAGCTTTTCCTCCTTGTTTCCAGCACACCTCAGTCCTGTCTTTCGTCCCTTCTGTCTTGAGCACTTTTCCTTCCAGTCACATTCTTCCTCTTTCCATTTCTGCATGTCCTTTGTTCAGGGTTCTTTGCCAGTTCTTTAACCTCTCATTTCCCTCTTTTCCTTTTCTCTGCTGTTCTGTGTTTCATTCCAGGAGCTTTATCAATCCAGATTTTCTTTTGTTCTTCTCTGCCATCTCCTGCTTCTCTCTTCGGTAGCTCCCTCTGATTCTGGTAGCCAGCCCTGAGTATTGCTGATATCCCCCTGCTCCCCAGGTGACATCATGGGCACTGCCATGCAGAATCTGCACCAGCTCCTCCAGATGCCATTCGGCTGTGGGGAGCAGAACATGGTCCTGTTTGCACCCAACATCTACGTCCTGGACTATCTGAACAAGACAGAACAGCTGAGTGAGGAGGTGAAATCCAAGGCCATCGGATACTTAGTGAGCGGTGAGCTGAGACATGGCTTTTTCTTCTGCTTTGGCTTTTTTCCAGATCCTGCCTGTGGTGCTACTGTCAAATGTTGGCCAGATGTGGAAAGACCTTCTTTCACGCACAGATGGTCTCTGCTGTATACCTGAGAAAGCTCTTTGCTGCTTTTTCCTTTATTATTTTCTGATGCTTAATCATCAGGGTATCTGATAATTTCACCCACTTTTCTTTGCTCCCTGATTGGGTTGCAGTGCAGTGCAGAGTTGTCAGGTGATCTGCTACAGTGACCTGTCCACTGTCATTAATATGTCCTGCCTTCTTTTTGAAGAAAGGTGGGTGTTGCTTCTCCTTATGTACTACAAGCAGTGCATGGAGATGGGGATGTACCTGTACTTTTTATGGCTAGGATAGGACTGACCTACTCCTCTGTCCTTTGCCTTTGCTGATACAGGTGGTTTTCTGTTCCTCCACACCTCAGCAGGCTTTGGCATCTGAATCCTACTTTTACTCTCCATTGCAGGTTATCAGAGGCAGCTAAACTACAAGCACCCAGATGGCTCTTACAGTACCTTTGGACCACGTTATGGCCAACTGGGGAACACCTGGTGAGATTTCAGTGTCACCTATGCCTCCCTTATATGCTTCTCTTTCTCGCCTACTCATTTATAATAAATGCTGTGTGACAGTAAATCGGAAATGCTGTTGTAGACCATCAGGCTTTCCAGAGCGGGTGTGGTCTCTATGCTGCCTTCTACCTGATGACATAGGCTGCATCATCCAGTTAGGTAGCTGAAGCCCATCCTCCTACCAGCAGCTCTGAGGACCATGATAGATAAGAAGGAAATGGAGATCAGCTGGGGGAGAAGGGAGCAGGGGTTTCACATTCTGACTGAGGAAGGCTGAAGAGTTGCAGTGGCAGCTCTTCTAGACTAGCATCTGTGGAGAAGGCTGCTGGGAAAGGTGTTTCCATATAAGTGGAAAGGATGATAACCCAAGAGCAGTGCTGTATGGTTTTTTTCAAGAGTGTGTGTTACTAAGCAAAGAGGAGTGTGTGTGTTGCCACTGTGACTTACTGCAAAGTTTTGAGTTGATCCAGTGTATTATTGCTACGCATTTTCAACTTAAGGGTAAGAATGGATGATTTCATCACCTCCAGTTTGCTTTTAGTTTCTGAAACAGGTCTTGGCTCTTGACAGCATGTTGGCTTTTCACCACATGCCTGCTTCTTTTCCATAACTGCTTGTAACAACTCTAGCAAAAACTCTTTTAATGTGTGCTTCTTTACTTTAAAACTCCGGGGAGTTCTGGGAAACCCACAAGGCATGGATTTCTAGTGCAAGAGTCCTGCCAGCAGACCATGAGCTAGCAGGGATTTAATTATTCTTCCTTGTCATTTTGAGTATTACTGTTATGCAGATGTTGAGCTAACTGGCATGCAATTCCCAACTTTTTCCAAAGAGATTTTTTTTTAGGTACAGATCATCAGTCACTGTCCTTCAAACTGTAGCCTCAACAGAAAGGAATCACAGGGTTTTATGAGCCAAGAGAGGGACAAGAAATCAAGGTGGGAGGCATTTTTTTGACAGATATTTGAGGTGAAGATATAAAATATAAGTGGTCTGACTAATTGGCCCAAAGTTCTCCAGGCCTTCTTGCCTTTTTCCAGACAGATGATTTGCACATGGTCCCTGTCACCTGAGATGGACAACAGGCCTGCTCAGGCTCTTTCATTGCTTTTTTCTCTCTCAGGCTCACAGCCTTTGTCCTCAAGTCCTTTGCCCAGGCCCGGCCTCACATCTTCATAGATGAGAAGCACATCCAGGATGCTTTGGTCTGGCTGTCCTACAAACAGAAGGAGAATGGCTGTTTCCGCAGTTCTGGGACACTCCTGAACAATGCTATGAAGGTAAAATGTTTGCCTGGTTGTTTTTTTGGGAGGCTAGAACTTGACCATAATTCAGATGGGTCCAGCTGAGCTTCCTGAATGTACAGGCAGATGGGAAATTCCCATGTCAATGGCAAGCACTACGGAGCAAGGTGCCATTCTGTATGCATGCCACAATAGGAAGGAGAATGAAGGCTAACCTGCACTTTATAAGTGGTATTGGTACCTCCACATCAGCTGCAAGGGGGAGGAGGCAAGCTAAGGGTCTACAATGCAGAATAAAGTATTCTCACTATAGTGGGAGAAAAGGCAGAAGATAAGAAGCGAGGTGTGTTCAGCTTCTACCTTTGTGTTTCCTTGCAGGGTGGAGTGGACAACGAGATCTCACTGACAGCCTACATCACTATTGCACTGATGGAGATTCCTCTGCCTGTAACTGTATGTGACTGCACCCTAACTGAGTCAGTTATGTCGTGTCAGTCTGTGATGACAGTATTGCCCAAAACTTGCTTGATTGGAAAAAAGGACTTGGTTATGGAGCCTTGTGATATAAGAATGATGTGCTGACAATTTGGAGTTTCTGGAACACATTGTAGCCTACATGTACCTAGACCTCATCCTGGCAGACCCCTCCTCAAAATTCAGTGGAATGATGTGCCAAAAGTAAGACAAAACCCTCATTTCTCCTCAGCCTTCTAATCACGAGTTATCTCTCCCCAGCACTCAGTGGTGCGTAACGCTCTGTTCTGCCTGGAAACGGCAGCAGATGAGAAAGAAAACCACGTGTACACCAAGGCACTGATGGCGTACGCCTTCGCCCTGGCGGGGAAGGAGGAGAAGCGGAAGGCATTACTTGGCTCACTTGAAAAGGAAGCTGTGAAAAAGGGTGAGTGCTCCTGGTGGGACACCTCTTCCTTCTAATCCACTCGCCTTGCATCTTCCCTTGAAAAAATGGCGTTTATTGGTGGGGCAATGGCTGCAGGAAATGGCTTCTGTGGGAGGGGAAAGGTGGAGGGAGAGGAAGGACTTGTGCAAAGGGGATGCATTCTTGAGAACTCCCTCTCAGTGCCCAGTCCCACCTCTCTGCTCCAAAGGAGTCCATCAGGAAGCACCAGGCACCATCCGCACCGGTGCTGAACTAAAGGGTAGCTCTGCCAGCGTCTCTGCTCAGCCCGCTCCTCTTGCCACACCAGGCACTGCTTAGCAAAGACTTTGCACAGCACGT
>NW_020799092.1:21947019-21952992 GCF_003259725.1 Athene cunicularia
CTGACAGACCGCTCCTCCCTCCCTCCCTCCCTTCTCTCTTCCAGACGAGTTTGCCACACAGGAGTACAGCGCTCCCTGCGCCACAGGTAGGATGCGCCAGAACAAATGAGATGTTCCAGCACGGGCTTTTGCAGGTTGTCTCGAATGAGCGGCTTGGCAGACCTCGGCTTTCCTCAGCCGGTGTGGACCAACAGCATTTACCTTGCTGTGCCTACCGCAGTCTCTAGGCATGCCTCGGTACAGAGGTGAAAGGCAATGCTGCCACCCGATGTCCCCTGTAAGCCTGGATACAGCTTTCATTTTGGTTCACTGAGAGTAGCAATCCCGGCATTACTGCCTTGATTTGCACACTAAGTGCATGTGTCACTCCGTAGAACACTGAAAACCACACTCTTGTGTCTCTGCCCTTTTCAGGGCCACATGTGCCATGCTGCAAACACAGAAGGGTACTCAGGAATTGCCTCCCAAACATCAGTGAAATCTTGTCATTATTCACATGTCTTTGTTGGGCACCTTTCAGACTCTGCCCTTTATTTTTTGCCTTCCTTTGGGAAATCCAGGTGCTGAGAGAGAATGTGTGTTAGGATAGCTCATGTATGTCCAAGATAAATCTGAACTCACATAGCCACCAGAATACAGAGAAGATGTCCAGGGCTCTGGACACTGCTTCACTGGGATACCTGTCTCACTCTGCTCTTTTCCCACCCCCAGCTGAGGCTGAACAGGGAAACGCCTGAAGAGCACACCTTGTCTGAGCCTGGCTGGATCAGCTTGCATGTCTCTGTCCCTAGAAGATCTTGTTGAGGGGGGGGGCTACTGAAATGCTAGAGGAGGACACGTCAACACCAAAAAGGAAGTAACACTATAAATAAATTAAGTCTTGATTCTCATCAGATGACTTCAGCTTTACTTTTTGTTACTGTGTCTTGTCTCTTCTCCCAGCCATAGCTCAGACTGTGTAATGGCCTGAGATTTAAATCCAGAGCCATTGGCAAGGTGGTGTTTGGCAAATCCTCAGGAACACCAGAATGCAGACAGCTTTTGGCAGTGGGAAGGTTCATTTCCATACTTGCCAGTTGTCCAGGGGAGGAAATCCTACCTCATCCATTATGCACTGAAAATTTGGCTTCCTGCCTCTAAAAGCAGGTGTTTTCTGCAAGATAATCCTCAGACATTACCCTCTGATCACATATCACCTTTGATCCCACTGTGAAATCACTGCTGTGAGGTGGAAGGACGGTGTGAATCTGTCTAGTCTGATCTTTCACAGCAGGCCAGATAGAAGTGAAGAGCTGTGGACTTTCCCATTCTAGCAGTGAAGACATGGTCTGCTCCTAAACAGTTGAAGTGAAAGCAGAGGGGAATCAGGAACTTAACAATGTCATTAGAATTTCAACCAAAAACCACCTTATTAGCTAAACCCCTTGTGTTTTTCATGAGGACTTTATCCTCTTCCCCTCAATGGAGGCCCTGTAGGTCTCTAGGGTTTTTTGAGTAATTTTAATATAGGGTTTTTTTTTCCCCTCACAACTAGACTTACAGTGCTTCAGAATTTGGAGGGGAGGCCCTGGGTTCCCATGTGGTAGTTTGGGTTAAACTTTTTGCATGTCAGTTTTCCAAATGTTCTTGTTCTCTCTAATCTAGATCTCTCCCAGAGATGCAGAGGCAATCAGCTCTAGTTCAGTGGGTTGTATATACCCTATTTTATTTACATGGTTCTGTGTACAGAGGTGCCTTTGACCCTGTAAGCTTGAGCAAACACACCTGTAGGAGTCCTTCACGGAGCTTCTTTTACATACACAGACACAGGTTGTCAAAAATGTAAGTCACCAATGCAGCAAAGAACTCGTTTCAGTGACGCTGAAGCTCTTAGCGTTGTCATCGTCCACATGAGTGTCTCAAGACCCTCTTTCCCCTCCATAAGCTGGAATTCCTCACTGTGTGAGGAAAGTAGTTTGTTCTGGCCCCTTTTATAGCTGTGCCCTGCTATGGGGTCATGAGAGACTGACTGTACTGGAGACACAGTCCCAGTTGAGACTGTGACTTAGGGGCAAGCAGTTTCCAAAGTGCCAGGTCTGCAGACTTGTGCATACACCCACAGGGCTGCAAACAGACTCTCCTGTAGATGGAGAGCAACAGCTCCTTCATTTTCATTTATTTTCTGGAGAGTACTCTACAGGGCTATGGTGTTGGATCTTTCCTGCTCAAATGAAACAAAGTTATCATCATGATAATTTAATTTAAAAGTCTGTAAAATCACTGGAGTGTGTTCCATTCACAAAATTTGGATAATGGCTTTCTACCATGGAAAGAGTTAACACAAAGTTTTTCTGCCACCTGTTTTTAAAAAAAACACCACCTAACTGTTGCCCATGGGCAGCCACATGCTTGTCATATGGGACTCCCTGGCCAGCGCATATCTGTAAGGCAGTTTAACATCTCTCCGCTTGACTAGGCTGTAAATTGTCAAAGGCTTGTACTTGCAAGTCCTCCGCAGCATACTGTGTAAGAAACTTTAGCAAGGCTACCTTAAGGAAGTACAGGAATGTCTGAACATTGAATTTCTATGCCCATGGAGCATGCATGGCATGCCTCAGAAGCAAATCACAATGGTCTAAAATCAAAACAGTTTAATTCAGCAACAAAAAACTACGTTGCTTTGAGAACTTGGAAAAGTAATTGACTCATGGTAGGAAATTAGATGGTTTTACTATTTCTAAATCAAAACAAAATGCAATTAGTATTCGTGCTTGATTAGGAATTTTTCTCAGCTTTCACTGAAGCTAGTTCATTCCATAGACTTCTCTGAATATGAGGCGTCAAAAAGGTCTTGAGTAATCACCAAACACCACAGGAGACAAAGTGATGTAATATTAATATCTAGCAAAATAGTTGAAGAACTTTATTTGTTCTCGATAACACTGTTTGGACAGGCACACTAAAAAAAAATAAAATTGGATGGAACAACTAGCTGTGTATACTTTGCATACACAATAAGCTGTGAAACCTAACAGTAAGCATCTCATGAGAATAAACACATCAGATCCTTCTGCCATTCAAAAGTTAAAACCAGAAATTAAAGGGACAAAACGAAGAAAAGGGGAGCATACCTGGTGATATCTAAGAGGGCAGTTTCACCAAAGCAACTCTATGATTTATATAAGTGTGCCATTTAAATTAGATCTCTGTAGGTAGGTTACTGGCAAATGCCATTAGCTTCTCCTTGGGAATCTCCCAGAAGCAGCAGGCACAAGATAGGGAAGTTTCCACAAACAGGCCCAAGCTTCAGCTGGAGAACAGGCCATTATAAGTTAGCAGCTGAAGGCACAAGGCTGGCACACATCCCTCCTGCACCCCCATGCACACTCTGATCTTAGAAGGCGACAGACTGTGGATCTCCTCCCACTCTTACACAAGAAACAATCTTGGAAGGGGTGTCTGTGGGGCACATCACAGAGGTTGAATTTCATGTAATGTTAGCTGATCATCCAGGCTGCCTACCACTGGGAGACATGGACAGATACCTGCAGAGACCAATTCAATCAAGGTTGTGGTTTCTAAGCCAGGGGAGAGAAATGGTTCTTAAGAAGTACCTGCCCTTATTCATTGATTAGACAGGATCTTGGATGACAAGTTCAGAGTATGTAATGCTGAGAGGGTTACATTAGAAAGGCTGACCTCAACTTAAATCAGTCTTTTTTTTTTTTTTGTCTTACTTGTCGGCCTTGTTGCCCTGCACACAGCATGGCTGGATGGGATACTCTTCAACCTAAGAAGTTGGGGGGATTAAAGATGTGACTGGAGGCTGAGCAAGAAAAAACACAAGTGGGAATAAACTGTTCAAAAATCATTGGTGACTACAGTTAATTTATTTGTAAAGTTCACTTCCCGTTCCTTGCAGGCACTATTCATCTCTTACTCCGTAGATGGTGGTGGCGGTAGTGAGGCAGGTGGGTTCCAGCAGCTGGGAGTATTCTTCATGCATTGCCCTGGTCTACTTCCTCTGCAAGGATGGAAGAAGATGGGTACGTACAGGAGTTAGAGAGATATATGCCAGTTCCCTCTCTCAGGCCGAGACAGAGAGAGAAAGATGTGGGTTTGGGAACCCAGGTTGTGTGTGAAGCAGAGCACAGGAGAGTGAATTGCTGTTTGACCGGAGTTGAGGGCCATCCATAGCACTCAACACTCAAGTCACCTTCAAAGCTGTGTGAGGTTGGGAGAGGGCTCAGACTCTTTCTGACCCACTGGGACAGACAAACAGGCTGGGATTTGTCACCACTGGGATGGACACGGGAGCACAATGCAAACTGGCAGCAAGGATGTTCACTGCAGCAATGAGACATGCTCTTAAAGTGTATTTATTTCCCTGCAGAGAGTGGAAGGAATCTGCTGCAACCAGTACTATTCAGGGCAGGGAAGAAAGCTTTCTGCTTTGTAACAGAGATCTGGCTTTTAGTCAGTGCAGACCACCTTTGGACACCTAGACCAGTGGACACACCTCTTAACTAGCAACTTCCCATCTTCCTTTCCAAGGAAGATAAAATCTCTGCCTTTTAATGGACACGGGGAAGAGTAGCCTAAAATCTAAAGCCTACCTACTAGTCTAAGACTGGATAACCAGACCACACCAATATACCCTTTGGAAATGCTTTACTGTCCACTCAGTGTGTCTTCTGTCTTAGGACTTATGCACCTTTTTTCCATTAAGGGAGGCTGTAGGCCTCAGCAGAACACAGCTGTACCTATGGACGCAGTTCAGGTTATCAAGCAGTATGGAGTAAAAGCTTGGGAGTTCAGGCTTTCTTCCAAGACACCAGATAAGAACACAAAAGGAGATAAATTTCACCATTTACCACCATCAAGAGACAAAGGTTTTGCCTCTCCCAAGTCCAAATCACTTTTTCTCTGCTCTTAGATGCCACAGTCAGGCCCTGTGAAAAACCAGTTCCCAGGGTCTCAGTACTTCCCAGAAGCCTCCATATTCTAAACACCTGAAACCGCAATTGATGGGAAGCTAGACCTGCCAGTCTTCATACTGGAAGATTACAGATACAGATACAGATAAAGATACAGATACAGGAGAAGTATACCTGGTCAGGACCTTCCACTGAAGCTCCTAAATCACATCCCAAACACTTATCCCTTCAATAGCAAGGGCTGGGAGGGATTCCTCTGCAATGAGGCCTCCCTACTGCAGGTATGGCTCCATGCTCACAGTAGGAAGCGAGAGGCTAAGAGCAGCACCGCATTACAGCTTTAGTGAAAAGGAAGGCCAGGCTTGGGCAGGAGGTGCTGGAACATGGCATGAAATCACAGTAGGTCAGACCATGACATGCTACTTTACGGGTTATCTTTTGGAGGTCCCCGATTTGCTCCATTGCTCCAGACAGAGTGCTTTTGGGGAGGAGCGTGCCGGGTGGTTTGAAAGAGCCACGTCCTCTCAGCATGATCCACAGCTACACTAGCTGGAGTTGGGAAGGATACCCCAAATCTGAGACGGTGAGAAGGATGTAAGAAATTTGAACTCGGTAGGTCCAAGGGGCAGTAACAGAGCAATAGGGACACAACCTTCACTCAAACCAGGAGAACCTGACTATGGGAAACACTTTGAGAATTCAGGGACGGTGGATTTTGAGTGAGACAACATTGTGCCTCCCGTGCTCTCAGTTTTGTGTACAAAATGTGTGCCTGTGTGTTGGGCCAAGCTCGATTCAAATCACCCATCGAGCAGAAAGACACAAGCAGAGTCTGAAACACCAAAAATACAGTGAATGAGATGTACAGACTGTGGAGAAAGGAAGGGCTCTCAGTAGCCTACCTGTGGCGCAGGGAGCGCTGTACTCCTGTGTGGCAAACTCGTCTGGAAGAGAGAAGGGAGGGAGGGAGGGAGGAGCGGTCTGTCAGCGCCGCCGGCAGAGGGGCGGGTGCCCGGGAGATCCCCGCCGGGCGGGAGGCAGCCCCAGCGCCGGCCCT
>NW_020799092.1:21953042-22020356 GCF_003259725.1 Athene cunicularia
GGGAGCCCTCCCCAAAGCACAGACACACATCCCTTGTGTCCCTACTGTTCTGTCCCACTGTGTCGAGGAAATCAGGTCATTAATCAAAGTACCGGCCATTCCCCGAGGCAGTGCCTGACATAGTTGCCTCGAGCCTCTGGGGAACTTGTCAACCCGGGATATGCTGGGGGGCTAGTGCTTGCCCTGGTGAGCCTCAGTGTGCTCCCACCTGGGTCGCTGACTCCTCCCATCTGTGCCACTGATGTGTGAGGTGGCAGGAGGGAAGCAGCTCACCTGGGTGGAGGAGAAGCCTCCGTTGGGATTCTGCTGGGCAGTGATCCACTTTGCAATCAGAGATGCATAGGACAGCTCCTCCTGGGAGGGTGCCGGCTGCCTGGTGAGGTGAGCAAGGAGCACGTAGGCTGTCATCTCCACTTCAGCAGAGGGAGCTCGGTAGCGATAGTACGGGAGATCAACCTCCGGCTCTTTCCCAGGCCGCTGCCAATGAACAGACCCATCTTCACAGGAGGCAGGGAGCGCAGAGACAAGACAAGAAGCAATTATTAGTAGCTATTGCAAGGGAGCTGTTGATCCGGCGCCGGTGCAATTGGGAGGACAGAGCCTCCAGGATGCATCTGTCATGCAGGATGAAGTGGGAAGGGTTAGGTGTGGACTCGCTGCAGGTTTACAACTAGTCTGAGACTGCTGAGGCTCAGTCCCCAGGCCTGGACACCACTTTGTCCGAGACTCCAGATTCACACAGACATTGATGGGCTCCAGCACGAGCAGAGCACCAGGCTGGCATTCCTTGCCTGGTTCAGTAGAGGTGCCGGTGTCGGGCACTGACAAGCTCTGTGAGGCAAAACAACCCAAAGAATGTGACCAGGGCTTGAGAGTCCCCTGCCGGCAGAGACGGCAGAAGGTGCCGGGGGTATTTCCTTCACAGCCCTGCTACCCAACGCTTGGGCAAACCCGCTGTCCGGCCTGACTTTACCGGAATGCTTGTGAGTCATAACACGATTTCCTGGGAGACTCACAGCTTGTGCTGTGGCCTCCAAAATGGCCTGTATGCTCGTTTTCTCTCTCAGCACATCCAGGTCTCCTCTGATTTCCTGTCCTACGTGCTGTGCAAAGTCTTTGCTAAGCAGTGCCTGGTGTGGCAAGAGGAGCGGGCTGAGCAGAGACGCTGGCAGAGCTACCCTTTAGTTCAGCACCGGTGCGGATGGTGCCTGGTGCTTCCTGATGGACTCCTTTGGAGCAGAGAGGTGGGACTGGGCACTGAGAGGGAGTTCTCAAGAATGCATCCCCTTTGCACAAGTCCTTCCTCTCCCTCCACCTTTCCCCTCCCACAGAAGCCATTTCCTGCAGCCATTGCCCCACCAATAAACGCCATTTTTTCAAGGGAAGATGCAAGGCGAGTGGATTAGAAGGAAGAGGTGTCCCACCAGGAGCACTCACCCTTTTTCACAGCTTCCTTTTCAAGTGAGCCAAGTAATGCCTTCCGCTTCTCCTCCTTCCCCGCCAGGGCGAAGGCGTACGCCATCAGTGCCTTGGTGTACACGTGGTTTTCTTTCTCATCTGCTGCCGTTTCCAGGCAGAACAGAGCGTTACGCACCACTGCGTGCTGGGTTGAGAGAGGGAGAGACTGAGCTGGAACATCCAGAGCTCACACTGAGGTCCATCTTAGAACAGGAATTTAATGTTACCTATGGACTCTTGATGTCCCCACTCTCCTGTCTGCCAAAGATTGTGCCATTGTGTACTCCTCCTATTCAGGTCCAATACCCCCTGTAATGAATGGGCAGCCAAAGGCTGTTCCTTATCTTGTATATGATTTTCTTTAATACATCTTGCTGTAATGTTTTATCCCATTTTGATTTAAAGACTGTAAAGATTGGCTCTAGTCCTTCTGCCTTGAGAATAACTGCTGACCTGATTGTGTCTCAGTGCAGTGGGAGCTCTCTGATATACTTCCCCTCTGTAGATGTACTGGATACTTGCTTTCCTCCTCTAACTATCACCCTGAGACTGCTCTGTGCTTTCACCTTCTGCTCTGTCCTTTCTTTTTGATAGTTTAATTTTTCAGGGCCTTCATTTTGCTGGAGCTTCATAACATAGCTTCTAGTTTGGAGGTAAATTCTATCTCTGTACAAGGAAGAATATTTTTTTTTTCTAATTTCTGGAATATTTTTTGTGACATGTTAACATCAACAATGTGTGTCTTTTTGAAGCCATATTCTCCAGTATGGTTTAAGAGTGCAATCACCACAGCAAATCAAAATGTAGCTACTTTACATAGCTACACAGTGTTGCTTAACAGTTACTTAACAGACACCGTGACTCCACATACTTTCTGCAAGACACGTGACTATTTCTCATTTGTGATGGAAAAACTGATATAAAACTGAAGCAATAACACTGTTGGGGTGGGGGGCATGCCATGATCTGAAGCCTAACAGCAGATTTACAGTTTTAATCAATGGTCTAGAAGGAAAAGACTTATTTTTCCTTGGCTTTGTACTTTGACTTCAGTGAGTGTCTACTAGAAGACGAAATCTTCTGTGGTCACTTTTGGAGAAACAGTTAAACTGCTTTTGAGTTTATTCCCCAAGTGTTAAGGATGAGGATTTCCCATAAAGCAAGCTAGAAGAGGCAGAGAAAATGAGAATGAATCCTTGAGCATGCCACTTTTTTTACAGACCTGTGCTGTTGTGTCAGCACAATAGGCCCATACAGGTGGTTCATCAGGAGTTTACTATTCCAACAGAAAAAAAGGGTTTTTTTGCAGGTGTAGAAAACCTGTTTGGCTCATTTCAGAGATTTAAATACATAAATATTTAAATATTATTCAACTCACTGTTAATCCAAGCTGTACTCTTTTAAAGGAGCAAAAGCATGATTCTCCACAAAAGAACTCATAAAAAGATTAAGTGAAATGTGTATATGGGAGACAGGATTGGACAGGGGAGGAAAATGGAGGAAAAGTGTTATTCCAGTCTAGCCTTGAATGGAAAGAATATTCAGACAGGATTTCTTCTTTCAAAAGGTAAAGAGACCTGATAATCTAGGGGGCCACTACTAGGGCAGGCTAGTACCACCTGTGACTCGGGTTGGGGTGCAGATACGTACGGTTACAGGCAGAGGAATCTCCAGCAATGCAATAATAATGTAGGCCGTCAGCGTGATCTCGTCGTTCACCCCACCCTGCAGGAAACCACAAAAGTAGATGTTGATCCTGCACAGCACCACTGGTTTCTTCATGTGCTACATATCCCAACTGGAGGAGTTTCAATGAGGCCAAATGCCGGGGGCTGCCCTTGGGCCACAACAACCCCCAGCAGTGCTACAGGCTTGGGGAGGAGTGGCTGGAGAGCTGCCAGTCAGAGAGGGACCTGGGGGGTGATTGACAGCCGGCTGAACAGGAGCCAGCAGTGTGCCCAGGGGGCCAAGAAGGCCAATGGCATCCTGGCTTGTGTCAGCAATAGCATGGCCAGCAGGGACAGGGAAGGGATCTGACCCCTGTACTCGGTACTGGTGAGGCTGCACCTTGATTCCTGTGTTCAGTTTTGGGCCCCTCACTACAAAAAGGACATTGAATGACTTGAGCGTGTCCAGAGAAGGGCAATGGAGCTGGGGCAGGGTCTGGAGCACAGGTCTGATGGGGAGCAGCTGAGGGAACTGGGGGGGTTTAGTCTGGAGAAGAGGAGGCTGAGGGGAGACCTCATCGCCCTCTACAGCTCCCTGAAAGGAGGGTGCAGAGAGCTGGGGATGAGTCTCTCTGACCAAGGAACAAGTGATAGAACAAGGGGGAATGGCCTCAAGTTGCCTTCCCTTCAAGGGAAGGTTCAGACTAGATATTAGGAAGCATTTCTTTCCAGAACAGGTTGTTGGGCGTTGGAATGGGCTGCCCAGGGAGGTGATGGAGTCCCCATCCCTGGAGGTGTTTAAGAGTAGAGTTGACACAGGCTGAGGGATCTGGTGTAGTTGGGAACTGTCAATGTTAGGTCAATGGTTGGACTGGATGATCTTCAAGGTCTTTTCCAACCTACATGATTCTGTGATATCTACATCCTGCAGGGACAAATTCTTCCTAGACTCCTTCTCATGGTAAGTCCTCAGAAGCTGCTGTTGGCTTCTTCCTGCTTCTGTGATAGCTCACATATATAACTCCCCATCCCCTCCTCAGCCCCCAAGTGCTGAAATAGTTCTGTTGGTCCCAGAGCGACTTATGGTCAAGTTCCAACCTGACAAAGCCCACGTGGAGCCAACCAGGCAGACACATTACCTTCATGGCATTGTTCAGGAGCGTCCCAGAACTGCGGAAACAGCCGTTATCCTTCTGCTTCTGAGTGAGCCAGACCAAAGCATCCTGGATGTGCTTCTCATCTATGAAGATGTGAGGCCGGGCCTGGGCAAAGGACTTAAGGACAAAGGCTGTGAGCCTGAAAGAGACAAAGGGAACTGAGACATCCTGAGATGCCCCTGTATCCATCAGAGGTCATAGGGCCCATGTGGGCATCGCTGTTCTGGAGGAAAGCAGAAAGAGACTACAGGGTTTGATCACAGTGGGCTGCTTGGAAACTGAGCTAGCTTAGCGACTTGGTGAGATAGGGATGAATGCTAAATGGGGCCTGCCATGCATAGCTCTGCAGCTTGGTGGGACGCTGGGGATTCATTACCATCTTCTGCTAACAAGAACTAGCTAGGGCATCCTGCAGGTCACCCTCACTTAAGCTGAAGAAGTGTTTTAGGGGAGGTAAGTAGCTATCAGTGCAGCACTGCAAACCTAAAAAGCATCTCCCTTAGCATCCTTCCCTGCTCCATTATCCCACATGATTATCCTATGATGTCCTGATCGCAATTTCATCTCCACTTCTATTTCGAACTCCAGAGTGAGCAAGCACAAGAGAACAGTGAGGAAAGGGAGGGCATGAAGAGCAGAAATAAAAAGCCAGTGGTACTTACCAGGTATTCCCAACTTGCCCGTAACGGGGCCCAAATGTGCTATAAGAACCATCCCAGTGTTTGTACTTCAATTGCCGTTGATAACCTGAAATGGAGAGTGGAGGAATATTTTAGCTGTCCCAGGACTTTTCAAGGAGCCATGCAAAGGAACTGTAGTAGACATGGGACACAGTGTCCCCCTTCTAATGGTAGAAGTGTGAGCTACGCTGCTCAGTGTTACCATGCAAGTTGGGGCAAACGCACAGCTCCGAGTACATCCATCCTCGTGCTCCTCCTTTCTCCTAAAGCACCTGGAAACTGGGTATCTGTGGTCATTGCCACTCTCTACCCTAGAATTTGATGAAGAGAGGTAAATGTACCCCAGACTCGAAAGAAATGGTAAAACAGTTCTCAGAGAAGAACTGAATACAATGGTGAGCCCCACACAGGATGGTGATGAAGAAAACAGGATCATTTTCATTGGAGGAAGTGCAATTTTTCTGTGAAATAGCTAAGTAAAACCAGTTCCTTGTTAGTCAGCAGATACTCACCATGTCTATATGTACCAATGTTATGTCTGCCAGCGTGTCCTAGCTAGTGTGTTCACATTCTAACCTAGTCAAAGGTGAGTGACACTTCCTAGATGTTAATCCTAAGGAGTGTCCGAGATCTACATAAGCAGCTTACACGATTAATGGTTACAGTCTGATTTATGTATTTCATACATCCGTTCTTACGGAGAGAACTCTTGAGTTATTGACAGTCCTGGACTTTTTCTTTGTTCTTGTTTGGATGTTGTCCTCTCACCCTGCACCTCCGCCTAAGCACAGGATTCTGTCTTATAGATGCTGTATTATATACACTTGACCTACCACAGTATCATATTCCCTCTAGAGACTGCACCAGGACATCCTCCCCCAGATCATACATGCCAGTGGCCAATAATGTCCTTACCCTTGCCAAGGGAAGGAATGAACAGAGAAGCAAAAGCCATGTCTCAGCTCACCGCTCACTAAGTATCCGATGGCCTTGGATTTCACCTCCTCACTCAGCTGTTCTGTTTTGTTCAGATAGTCCAGGACGTAGATGTTGGGCGCAAACAGGACCATGTTCTGCTCCCCACAGCCGAATGGCATCTGGAGGAGCTGGTGCAGGTTCTGCATGGCAGTGCCCATGATGTCGCCTGGGGAATGGGACAATTTCTGGTGTGAATTAGCACAGTCCATGGCTTGCCAATAGGCTGAGCACAGCCTGAAGAAACGTGACAGTGCTTCAAAATAGCATGTGACACTGTAAGAATGCTTCACTTACCTAGTACTGAGAAATATGCTCTGGCTGAGCCATCCACCACAGTCTCTGGGAGAACCAAGGAGATTGTCTCTGATATTAACTTTTCTGGGATAAAAACCAGATCAATTTGGTTAAAATTCCAGACATATCTACATGCATGGGTAGCGGCTAAGAGTGTGAGACACCTCTGCACAGGGGTTTCCTGCCTTCAACCAATCTATTTATCTGTAATTTTGTTGTGGAAGCTTCCCATGCTGCAGAGTTTTTGCTGGGCCTGCAATACCCTCATACACAGACTGTCATGGACTTCTCTCACCTGGCCTTGACTGACAAATACACTTTCCAGTCTATTTTTTATCCTTCTTTGGTGCATAGACCTGGGTTACTGCAGAGTCAGGTTTGTGATTTTATACCCACTGGATTAAAGATGTTAGAGATAACGCTATTAAATCCCAGGTATTGTCTCCCTACAGGGACCTAGCCAGCCTCAGTTCCCGAGGGATAAGCTTCTGCCTCTGTAATTGCAGGGACCGTTACAGCCTCGGCTCTTCTCCTTTCGGAAGAGTTAGTTTCACTACCAATTGGACATATATCTAGTTTGTTCAATTTTATCAGATCCCTACACCTTTCTTCTCATAGCAGAGCATTCACAAACCTTGTCTTCTCCCTTTGCCTTTAGTATCTACCTCAGCAAAGAAAGTCTTTGAAAGAAAAAGGCTCTTACCAGATGCACAGAGCACAGAGTTGTAGGTTGTTTCCACCTCAGTTCCTTCCGGCTTGGGGAAAAAGGCAAGAAAAAAAGCAAAAACTGAGAAACAACAGCAACAAAAAAGAAAAATAAGAAATCTCAAGAGGGAAACTAAAAGGGGCTCTAAGGAAATTAAATACTTATAAATTCTCCTGTGGTAATAACTTCATTATACTGAAAAGTCTTTAGAAATTGCTTACAAAGTTTCTTCTTCTGTATGCTAAACTGAGGATAATGAAGGACTCTAATATACTGGCTAATTACAAGCATGAAATTTAATACATGTTCTTTCCTTTCTTATTACTGAGGGAGGCCCTGTAGCTTCACAGGTTATGATGCAGATGGTAACACGCAAGAAAGTTGATGTTACTGACAGTGCCAATAGAGCCATGGGGCTCTGTTGTCCAAGGCACTACCCACCTTGGCCCAGTCCAGCAGAATTCTTCCAACTGGGATGATGGCTGAGTGCCTGGGACACTGGTAGGATACGTATGCAAGAGCTGTGATAGGTGGCAACTAGAGCACTCCAGTGCACCCACAAGTAACATGTTACCACACCCAAAGTTTTAATACATGCCAGGGTCAACTGGTGATTGTATCCCTCTGTGTCAAAAACTTTTAGCCTAATTTTTGAAGTCAGAAAAGAAGCCCTGTTTTCTGTTGAGCTGGTTGAACACATTCTGCAGAAAACTCAGGAATCAAATATTTACTAGAAAATGTATTTTGTCGGAGTGTATTTCAGTGAGATCCTTGTATCAATTTTTTTAACCTCAAAATAGGAGAGTTCCCATTGCTTCACTACTGGTTCCCAACTTTTGCCAGCTGAAAATTTTTTCCAGCATGTAAACAATCAGACCTTCACTTTCTCACACAGTTAAAATACATTGTCTCTCATTCTTCAGTATGAAAAGACAAAGATTAAAAGAGTAGGGGGAAAAAAATAAACCAGAAAAAGCTAAATGCTTCTGTTTGAAAAGGCACCTTCTTGTTTGTTTCAGTATGTCATTCTGAAATGCAACTAAATGAGAAATCCATTGTTTTGTTTGATTTTGAACATTTCAACAGGAAATTAAAACATACAAACTGTAACTATTTGAAAGATTTTCCTTTCCAGTCGAGACATTCCTGGGTGAAAAAACATCCTGTTTCCCAACTAGCTCTCAGCAAGGCTTGGTTTCCCAAGGGGGAAGAGGATGCCCCAGGGGCTCTGGCAAACTCCCTTCTCTCTCTCTGGGATGTCTGCTGCAGGGGATATTCAGATCAATATGTCTGGGACAATGGAGCTGCACCCCAAGCAAGATCACATTGTATCCACCCCTGCTAATTAATTGTTCAGCCTTGGATGCTAATCTCTGATTCTATCCAGTCAGGGTTTGCTGTAGATTAATTACCTTATTACAATAACAGGATAAAACCAGTAATCTCTCAGACACCCCAACAGAAGTAATTTTAATGCTTATTCAGTTATTTTCACTCTGCCACCATGTGGGAGGAAAGACTTTACATTTCTGATCTTTCAGTATCTTCAAAGATAAACGCTCTTTTTTTTCTGAAGGCATATATGAAATGAAGATGCTTTCCTGGAATGTTAAACAGTTATTCATGCCCTGATGCACAAAATGCACTTTTACATTCAAATTAATTTGTAAGTAAGTGAAAGTAAAATAAAGAAAAGCAACCTAACAGAGAGGATTGTTGTTCCATCATTATGTTCAGGTTAGCAAAACATTTTCTGAAGTTATATATTACATGAATCCTAGCTCTGCCTTACCGAAAATTGGAATGTCTGCAATGTAAGGAGTTGCAATGTTATATATAACTCCTGACTTAATTTTGTTAAATGCGATTATTCCTTCCTGTCATGCATAGGATTGACAATATTATGTCATCTGATATTTTATAGATTTCACTATACGACAAGCTAGTGCTCTTTGTTTGCTATTAATAATACGGGGAGTCTTCTACTGTGGATTAATTTTATGATTGGCTATTTATCATGGGAGAAGCTGTGGTTTTATCATTGCAAAACATTGCTTAAGAAAAAGAAATGTACAAAAGAATGCGAAAATTAAAAGTTAGTTTTTGAACATTCTTAGAAGTGTAATAAAGCCAATTCAGAACAATGATGGTAGTTTTGTTTGGAAGTATCTGTAGATTGTCGTGGATGTTCCATATTCTGGAGTACTGGCTGTGCTGTGCTGGAGGAGATGCATAAGGTTTCTGGCAAATCTTCCATTTACAACCTATCCCTATGATTTATTAGAGGTAAAACCAAGGAGTTCTTATTTATCTCCCAGCTGATGTGCCTGGGACAAACCTGTCATTATTGCCTGACTGATTATTTCTGTCCCACTGTGTAATGTAAAACCATGCTTTTACTATGACGTGGCGACATTGTGAGTTACGGGCTCTATTGGCCCGTGAGAGATTTATCAATGCTTCTTTTGTAAAAGTATGCAGAAGAAGGGTCACGCAAGCCATTATTGCTGCTATCATGGCTAAAACAGAAGACCTTTACTCTGCAGAAATTGTTTCTGTGGAGTGTGAAATTATTATTACTTTTCTGTGCGACCAAACTCAGCAGCCCACGTACCTCCACCAGCAGCTGCCTGATGACCGTGTCCTTCCGCCCTTTCTCAGGGGTCTCCACGATGGCGTTCCCACAAGGCTGCTGGTTCTGCAGGGCCTCAGTGCTCACCGAGAACTCCACCTGCCCTGGAGGAAACAGGGGTCAGCCAGCCCTGCCGGGCAGAGCCAGGGAAACACGGGTTTGTGTTTGTGCTGGGCACTCTCTGGTGTCTTAGTGAAGATCTTCCAAGAGAATGAAACTTGAGAGAGTGTTTTATCTTGATCCAGGCCACCTCCTTTGTGATGGCCACCAGAGCAGGTGCTAGTCCATAAGCAAGAAGAGTAGTGGAAGGGCAGGTCTTGTAAATCAATCTTGTTCTGGGAGGCTTCAGAGAAAGCAAGCTTTGACTGAAATATTTCAGACCCAGCCACTTCAAGCTGAAACATTCTCAGCTCCATAACAGGAATGAATGAGTGCTTTGCATGTATTAAGGGAGTTTGTGATTTCTAATCAAATGTTAACAAAACTATGGCCCATAACACTTAAAACAGTCTGTTTAGGGCTTGGAAAAAACATCCCAGTGTAGTGTCTCAACCTCAGAGTTGAACTTTGACTTCTTACATTGACAAGACCCTTCCAGACAGGTTTGGAGTCACCTAGCTCCTCACACCAAAGATCTGATGTCATCCACAGATATCTGATCCCAGTATTTTCTTGTTGCCTGGTCTCTTACCTAGAGATCTTGGTGTTACTGCCCAAGCCACAGTTTTCCTTTCATTCACGCAGATGCAGTAGGATTCTTCCTGCTTCTCTACCGGAGTAGCCAGGAAATGAGTAGATTCAGCTAGAGACACACTGACCTGCCAGTTGCACAGAGAGGTATAATGAAGGTTGTAATTGCAGAGAAGCTGGGGTTGCTGGAGACAGTGCAGGACATGAAAACAGGTAGTGGAGCTGGTTATACCATGGGACTAAGAACTTATGGATGTGGCAGAGCAAGAACCGGGTGATAAAATGGGAAAAGAATGAGATGTGTACAATTGTAAGAGATTGGGGATGTAAGTGTAGAGAACAGGACATGTATCTTTGGAAAGGAAATAAGATTCTGGGAAAATGGAGAGCATGGATCTGTTGTGTGAGTAAAGGCAAAGCAATGACTAGAAATTTTACCATGAATAAAAGACCGCCCTCATGATTAGTTAGGTGAAGAGGTAAAACACTCGCAGTGGGGAAGCTACTAAGGGAACAAGGGGGAGTGGAGTAAGGACCCTAGAAATATCAAACAAAACAGGAAAGACAGGGAAATAAATGAGAGTGCATTGCAATGGCTGGATCAGTGCGCCTCTTTTCAGCTTCATTCCTTTTAGAACAGAAGTTTGGGTTTTTTATAAAAAACTGAGCAAAGGGATTTTGTTTGAATCACCTCCCAGAGTCTCTCTTCTTCTTTGTTGGTGTAATAATGCAGATAAGGATAGTAAAGCTATATAGATCTGCTCTGAGATGTTTATATGAGATGAGACAAAAGGCTGAACACAGGTATCCACCCTGGTGAACCTGGAGTCTGTGAATAACCCAAGTTTCACATTTCTATAAGACAATGACATATATTTGTGATGACAAGGCCAGGGGCCTCGTCAGCAGGGCTTTAGGTTCCGAGCCAAATGCAGTTTTCAAAACTTTGTAGGAGAAGCATGTTCTCCCTTTCTTAAATACACCAAGATTCCTACATACATACACCTGTATGAAATTATAGTCAGAGATCAGTCGCCTGGCTTGGGAAACCATGTTATAAGTGACTCAGTGTAGCCTTCCCTAAGCTGTCAGACCGAGCAAAGTTGTGAATGTCTCTTACCCTGATGCAGGCAGCCAGGTAGTTGAAAACGGTGGCTTTCAGCATGAAGGACTCACCACGCACCACAGAGTAGGGCAGGGTGAGCTCTACAAAGAAGGGCTGGAAGGCTCTGAGGGACACTGTTGGGGACAGGCCAAAGCCCGTCTCTGCCGAAGTGCAGAATGCATTGGCTTTCCACTCGGTGATGGTGTCAGGGATGGTCACATCTAGATCAGCATTTCCCTCCGAGCTGACGAGGGTCAGAGAACAAGATTTCAGTATATTCTGGTGGTTGTTTACATTTTTCTCAGCCTACTGAACAACACCTGCTGACAGTAAACTCCTGACCAGCTGGGATATGGGCACTGGCTTTTGCATGTCCTCCCAAAGCATCCTATACTTAGTGACCTTGAAAAATCTCTCTGTCTACTGAAATATCGATATTTCCATTTAGGCTTAAATATCTGCTGAAGTTTTGCCCAAGTGACCGCACTCTACGTTCCCATAAACACTTACTTCACCGAAACTATGTCCCAGATCCATGTCTCAGGGAAGTACTTCCGAACGGTCTCCATGGGATTGCCAGCACCCATATGATCTGTCATGTCATCATCAAACTCCTCAAGCAGATTCAATGCAGTGACTAGTAAATTTGTTCAAGGATAGAAAGAAAGGAGAAGACATGTCAAACTCCATTCTAATTCAGGGCACTTTCCCTCCAGGTAGTGGTTATTCTTAGCTAAAATTTTAAAACTGAAAGAACAATTTGAAACCTTGGCCACTGGATACAAATGTATTTCTCTGTTGTCATCTCAGTATTTAATTTTTTCTAATGTTGCTGCTCTTCTTACAGAGATTGGATGGGGTTGAACATGCTTCCCCCACTGCCAGCAAAGCCAGCAGTTCCAGAAGAGCCATGTATGATGATGTTATTGAGAGTACATTTTTATTGCAATACAGAGTCAAATGTGGAACTTACTGCCTCTGGATGTTACAGTTGCACATAATTTATTACATTTGGTTGAAGAATTGATTGTGTATATACATGACCAGAAACAGAAGCCACACTTAACCTGCCCTTCCTCTATCTGAGATTCTTTTGAGATGAATATGGGTCTTTACATCTCTGGCTGGTTCCAGAACGGGGAGATGCTTTCTCATACTGTTGCATAGTGTTGTGCCTTATGAAAGGCTTTCCATCAGCCTTAGAAGACTTTACATCTTCTCAAAACAGCCAGCTGTCTCAGGCCATTCTCTAAAAACAAACCCTGCATTTCAAAACCAAAGACCTGATCTGTTATGAATAGAAGACTAGACGCTATCACCAGACCAAAAGCTATCACTTTTTAATAAAAGCTGGGATACTGCACGAGAAAAGTCAGTGACTGGAAGTGGTACAGATGAATGTTGTGTTATAGGTGAGTGTAGCTTTTCTAATCTGAGAACTATTGAGGAAAAAAATGTATCATTATTCTGTCTTCACAGTCACTGAAGCTGCAGAGAAGTGATGTGACCTACCCAGCCTCTTATAGTCATGTGAGTGGGAGAATTGGGAACAGAACCAAATTTCTTAGCCTCCGGTGGTTAAAATATCTACCCATGGAATTGTACCACCTTCTTGTTTGTCTTGGCCCACTTTTGCCCTAGCTGTTCCTCTAGTTACTGCTGGAACGTGACTGCCTAGGAGTAGAGACTTCATTTTTTAGTTTTCTATAGTTGGACTCAAATCTGATGAAAAAAAAAGCCACTACTTGGAGCTGGCAGGCTGGTTTAGTGCCTACAGGATCCCTGCTGTAGGAGCTGGCATGGGAGTCACCGAGCACACGCGGTTCTAGTCAGGCATGCCAGTCTAGCTGGGGATAAGCAGGCAGAGGTGGAGCAGTTTCATATTTCAGGACTGAGTCCAGAAGGAGTGATCCTGAATTAGCTCAACATATCTGAACAAAATCTGATCTGTCTGGTGTAATTAATATTCAAAGAAGTAGGGGGAAGGAAGGAAACAGGGTGGTGAACTTTAGGTAGTTGTGGGGGAGGTAAAATGAAGGAGGTACTAGAACCACTGTAACTCCTTTCCATCACGTGTCCTGGGTAATGCTGGCAGATTTCAGGCTTATGGATCTTGCTGCTAGTGAAGACTTTTAAGCCCAATTCCTAGTAAACAAAGAGAAAGAACAAAAAAATATGCAAACACACTTTTGAAAATAAACTATTTTTAGTATGTGAAGAATAGATGTACTTGTCTGGTATCGATCAGAGTAACAAAGGTTTGTATGTAAATGCCAGATAGGGTGGTTCAACCCAGATGTTGAGGCTTTAGCATGTTACACTCCTGCTAAGGCTAAATCCTGGCAAGATCAGATGGAAAGCTAAGGCCACAGGTCTGCCTTGGGGACATCTGTCTGGGTGAAAATGACACGTGTGAAAAGCGTTAGATTGAAGGTACCCAAAAAGTCTTGTGCAGGACTCTGTAGATGGGCATAGGTGGTTTTGTGTGTTATCAAAGAAACTGGCAGATTATTAAAGACCTATCTACACCAGATAGAGAACATGCATGACTGAGAAGGGAGCGTTTCTAGTATTATGGCACCAGAGGTCACTTCTCAGGACTGTTTCCTTACTCAAGCCCATTTGCAGGTGTCTCCACTAGCAACAAGGAGACTTTCAAAGTTTTAATGGTTCAGAGAAATACTCAGGTACCATGGGCTACACAGATGCAAGGCCTGGGCCTGATTATTATCTTGTGTGCAAAAGTTAGCAAGCTCACAGCAAATTTCATTAAAAAGCCCTTCAGAACAGGTGAGAAGAGGAAAGGAGACTGAATTCCAAAAAGGAATAACAAAGAAAAACTAAAGGCTGGCACTTACTTTGAGAATGTCATAGGCATCACCTTCACCGTCAGGAGAAATGGGTATGTAGACAAATCCATTTAATAATATGTTGTCAAGTGACACACAAGGATTTACGTTGTCTTCTTCCAGGTAGTAGTCCTTGAAGCTATAACCCCGGATTTCTTTCAGTGGGAGAAGATCATACACCTGGGGAGATGCAAACAACCAGGGAAAAATGTGGCAGGTCAGCACTCACAGGCACACAGACACTACCTAACACTCCATCAATAAAAGCCAACTTCTAAAAAACAAGTGTAGTGAAAGCAATTATAAAAATACATGGCCCCTTGTCTATAGCGGTGTTAACAGGTACTTGGTTGGGATTTGTACTTGCTCATTACCAGAACAGACAAGACTTACCGAGGTGGGAGAGAGCTCATCTTCGGGCTTCATAAGGAGAACGCTCTTGTCCACGGCACGGAGGGCACACAGGGACCTTGGTGAGGTATGGAGCTGTAGCCTTGTGTTGGAGGCAGGAAGACCTTCCTTGGGTACAAAACTCAGTCTGACCTGCAACCCCGAAAGGAAGTTAAAGCAGCCACTTTTCCAGATGCTGTTGCATGCTTTTGTACTGAAGCCTTGTGAACTGAGCTCTGCTAGTGCCCTGCAGTTCTTCTAATATATATTCAGCTTTGACCAATGTAATCAATAATGATCAATGCTTCTTATTCTGTCTTGCTCCATTTTTTATAGTTATGGCTTTGTCCCTTATTCTGGAGTTTCAGTCACTAATCCTCAGTTAACATCTGGTCAGACCATTCCATGAACCCATTGTGAATTCTGCCTCCATTCTGGCACTCATAACTGAACTACTCGCCTCAAGAGAAACATGGGTTGCATAAACCCTGACTTATACTCACTTTATTAGGAAGGCAACTTTCAACCTGGAAATCTGCTGAACTGGCGATGACTTCCCCACTGGGTAAAATGGTATACACAAGCATCCGTGCCAGGGGAGCAATTGTTGCCTCAACAGGGAAGGTCAACTGAAATGTCCCATAAGCTATCAGAGAAAAAAGGCTAAGCAACATACAAGAAGTTCCAGTATATACATTTGCCTTCCCCAATAAAAAAATCAAGTTCACTCATGCTGAACATTTTTAATTAGGAGGGGCAGGAATACGTGACTGAAGTCTACGGCTGTTGCTGAAGACATGTGCATTCAAATAGTGATGGTGTAATAGCCAAATGAAATGAGTTTGGTGGGCCTCTACATGCCTTCAAGATTTTCCCTAGTTAACATCTAGCATAATTTTTTGATGTTTTCAACCCTTTTTTTCCCCTCAGATCTGTAGTCTACAAAAAATAAATGAGGGAAAAAAAGTAGAAAAAAGGGACCACTGTAATGGGTGTCAGCAGTCAAAGTTGCAGAGTGGCTGGAAGAATAACTTTGTGAAGTCACTGCTAAACACCGGACTATCACTCCAATCACGATGGAAAATGTCACTCTGTGTTGAAAGACTCTTTCTTGCTGGGCCTGAGCTTCATGTCACAATCTAAACAGGGTGATAGCACATGTCTTGATATGAGAGAGGGTGTTAATTTAGTTACTGCCGCTAGTAAGGATGCAGAACTTCCTGTGAACATGCAACACCTTTTCCTTCCCTCTACTGTTTATACCCACTGCAGTGCAATTCCTTGTCATAGAGTTCCAAAATGTGTCCCTGGTCTTATTGTTGAAAGACTTTAAAACATGCATTATAGCCAGTCTCAGTTACCAAAATGTGTAACCCTTGGACGTTTATATGAATAAAATTAAATGTATTGGGGGGTGTGTGTTTGCCTGCTTGTAAGGGAGAAACAACACCCAAAAAATGAAGGAAAGTGAGAGAGAGAAAGAAAAGGAGACATGCCCTTCTTCCTTCTCACCATACATGTGAGTCTCACAACACTGGTAAGCATCCACAATCTGAATAGGGTAGAGTGGCCAGCAAAAAGTGTTGGTTTGAGGAAAAAACGATCAAAACTTTATGCATGTTTTTTGTTGACTTAAAAAAAATTTTCATCAAAGAATAGCACCTGACAGAACCCAGCAAAACTAACTCAAGTTACTTAATCTAGAAAGATTTAATTTTGAAAATACATTTCTCTATGCCCCCCCTGACCCCAAATTATCATCAGAGAGGCTAAAAATGCATAGTTCTGCTCACCATCTCCATTGTTCACAGTCAGATCGTGGGTGTCTTCTAATATAATGCCTCCCTTGGCCATCACCTGTGTGACAGAGAAATCTTCCTGTAATTGTTGCTACCGATGTTGAAAGGGAGGAGAATGAACATTCACTGGGTTAACTGCAGAGTGTGAGTATGAATAGCACTGCCAATGGTGAGCAAACCCAGGAAGATATAAGCAAGTGCCAGAATGGAATTTACCAGGTCTTTGGAGACAGAAATATTCACTCTTAGGAGGACCAATGTTTCCTCATTGGTCAGATCTGTCTTCCCTTTTGTACCTATTTCGTATATAGATCAGGTTCTAAGGCACTCAAGTTTGGGGTCATACGCGTATTTCTAACAATTTGGAACAGACTGAGGATCAAAAGTTCTTCTCATTCCACTTTCAGTTGCAAGGTGAAACAGTCTGGAGAAAAATTTAATCAGGATTAGTTTCATAACTCACAGAGTTGGAATAGAAGAGCACAGACTGTAAATAAGAGTTTGAATAAGGTGTCTGAAGTCAGGCAGTAAACAATAGCCTGAATCCTACCTGCAGTTTCCTCATTTCTAGAAAAAGTTTTTTCACAGTCAAACCCACCTTTTATACAGTTACTTTCCATGTAGGATATCTATTCCATAGCACCACATTTTAATTTCAAGGTGTGGGATCCACACCTATAAAAATTCCCTCACTGTTTCATTACCTGCTGTATGTATAAACTTAAGTTTCCCAGGCTACCAGGATAAACAGGAATTTTGTGCTTCAATTTATTGTTAGCAGTCTTGAAAATAAGCATATGGACATCTTTACCACAGGTTTCTGTTATCTTTTTTTGTAATCTCAGTCTAAGTCCTCCCCCGATGTTCTGTACAATCCATCAGGAGTGTCTGTTCCACTTATTTCTTCTAGTTCTCCAAGGTTACTTTCACTTCTTCTGCTAGTGTCATTAAATGGGATAACCAGGAAAAAAAAATTAGGGGGAAAGAAGTTCTATTTGCATATTTATCTGATTCTTCCTGTTCTCCCAAGTGAAACTGATAGATCGTTGTTCAGTTGCAGCTGAATTAGTCTCTCTTATCTGCCCTCCAGAATGAACTAATTCCCAGTTTTCAATGCCAGCATATTGCAGTCTGTTCCAATTACTGTGGTATCCCAAACTTTCCGTCATTGCCTGATACACAGCCTAAGCTCTAAGCTTACTGGGCTTTTCTGGTAATGTAGTTAGAGGTGTTGCTTTCGTTTCAGTGGTCAGATGACTACCGAAGGACAAAACTGAGTAGGAGACAGCTTTCCTCCTCATCTTTCATCTTCTTGTTGTGAGGTGCTGGTTTCTGAGCTGTGACTGTATATGAACCAGAATTTGGAATGGGGGAAACTGGGAGTGGAGTATTATGAAATGAGAGTCTTGAATGGCTGCGCCCAAGACAATGCACTCTCCAGCAACATTTTGTCTCTCTTCTGTTCTTAATAAAACATGTACACCCTACCCATGTCTGCAGACAGAAGACAACATGAGAAACATTACTGAAATGTGTTTAAATCCCACTACCACAGGCCAAACTTTCTGCTTCAAACTCACTCTATCATTACTGGCTAAGGACTGACCACGTAGCAGTGCTGTGGTTACTCATCATGTAACGTAGCTATATGTGCCATAGTGCTCTCTGGCCATAGATCAAAGTAGCCACAAATAATTCTTACCAAATAGTAAATGACAATTTTCTTCTGCTCTCCTATGGCCTCTGGTGTGAAGATATAGTGCACCTGGATCTCCGTGGGGGAACCGCAAGTTAATGTCTCAGGCTTTGGCTCAATTTTGAGGAAGCTCTTACTGGGGGAGTAAAACCGATTTATTCTGCGCATGGCATGCTCATATGAAGGTGTGATCCATTCGCTGTCATAGCAGTTCAGTTCAGGTTTATGATCAGCCTGACAGAGAAGAAGAAGAAGTTCATAGCTGACCAAAACCAAGTAACAAGTCACATGAAAGTCCACAGAAGAAACTGTGTATGTTTTATGTTTCCCATTCTTAGAAGAAGGTAGAAAACATACATAGGAGACACACAGAGGAGAGGTGACCTGCCAAGAAATTTGATTTATCTTCCAATTGGCAGAAAGACTGATAACCCATGGATAGATATTTCCCCTGCTGATCAGAACGACAGAGGCTTACCCCAGTTCCTCTGCCCTGTCTCTGCCACTCACTCGGATTTCCAGGGAGGCTTGTGTGAAGGTGGTAGTGTCTATGGAAAACCAGGATTGTCCCTGCTCATCTGTAGTGTAATTCCCTTCCACAGAATCCACAGAAATTGTGATAGTTTCATTGGCAATTGGAGCATCAGTGCCGTCTACCAGCTTCACCTAACAGAGCAAAAACAAACTTCAGATTTTAGACTAGAAACAGAAAATAATTCCCAAGTCCTAAAACCTCTTCCTTCTTTTTCTCCTTGCCAGGCAGGATGTTTCTTTACAGAGAAGAACAGAAGACGTGGACATGTGTGAGGTGAGTCCCGAGTTGTCTGAGGCATCGACTGAGAAAATTCTCAGCAAAACAATCTGATCAGTCCAGGGAAGTTATCTGTCAGGGCCCTAAGTTCCTCAGTAGGTTTTGATTCCCCTCATATGGGACGTCCACCACCTGTCATTTACCTCTTGATTCAGGAACTCTAAGTTCAGGTTTGTGCCTTGCTGCAGTCCTTGCCTACAGCTACATTGGAGGTAGACCTACACCCAGCTCTTTCTCCTGCTGTTCCCATCTGGTTAACTGGACTTTCTTGGTCCAGCTCAGCCTGGACTCATCACCTCATGTTGTCTGGTGGTCACTGGATTGTTGGTGGGACCTGTTACTATCACTACCCCTGCTCTGCTCAGTCTGTTTGGGTACTGTGGGTCTGTGTCCTTGTGGATGAGGTCACTACACCTACCTGCGTTGTGGTCAGAACTGTGTCGGAAGAACAGGGCTTCTGTTCTGTGCTAGGCTGATGTCAGGAGGTTCATGTGTCTGTTAGACTGTCCCAGCTATCAGTAATTCACCTGCCTGTGCAAAGGCAGAGGAAGGTTGACCGTGTCATTTGCACGCACTGCTATTCCATCTGATGGAATTCTGCACTTGTGGGTTTGCTAGGCCGTTCACTGTCCAGGGTCTCGGAAGCTCCCTACCTTCCCAAAGAGGGGAATCCCTGGTCTGTACAGAGTGTCCAGCAGGTCAAAGCTGATTTTGCTCATGACAGGTGTGATTCCACAGGAGCCTGTTCCAGTCATCTCTATTCCTGAGAGAGAGAGGACAATAAAGAGGGATCGGTAATGAATAGCAGCATTTCTAGACATGTTACCTCACATTCCTCATCTTTGCCAGGCCCTCCTGTTATGGCCTGCCATCACTTTGCCACTTCCATGTGATACGTACCTGTGCCATCTTCTGTGATTTTGCCTCGTACCTCAATGTTCATCTCATATCCCCTCCGCCGAAGCTGAAATATCTTGGTCCTTACTACAGCAGAAGCACACCCACGAGCATCTGCCTAAGCAGGGGATTGGAAAGAAAATAGGAATTCCATGAACAAATTTAGTGCCTTGTGGGACAGGAATAGATAACCCAAACCCAACATGCTTAAATTCTGTTCGTGAAATTATGTTCTAGGTTGTCTCCAAGGCCAGAACTTGTTTATACCCTGTTTCCTAGTGTTTCACCCACACATTTTCTGTGTTCTGTGAGATACTTGACAAGTTCTTGAGGTTCTCCAAGGTACACACCAGTTTTCTTGCTAACTCCCTCCTTAGTTCTGTTTTTCTTCCTGTTTCTTCTGTTGTCTTCACTCTCTTCCTTGTTGCCCTTTCTCCTTTCTCCTGTGTTTGATGCATATACAATACTACTTTCTTGTTTTCTCCTCATCTTCTTTGCTTCTTGCTCCCTGACAGTCCCTCCCACAGTTACAAAATCATTTCACATATTCTTCTCCCAGTTGGGGATCAAGAGCAGGGACCTCACAGCTGTTAACTAGAGATTTGTCACTAGTTTCAATGGAGTCAGGGTTTCAGCTGTGGGATTTTCTTCATCAGTTCTGTTTCCAGTTTAAAGACTCACTTCTTACAAATGCCTTCTTCTGAGAACATCTACTGAGAACTTTTGCCTGAACACAGTGCTATCTATTTCTGATGTTCTGCTATCTCCCAACAGTCACAGATTGGGCCTCCCTTAGCCAACCTTGCCCATTACCCATAAGAAAGCCCCTCACCTTTGGGACTCACCTGCTTAGTGAATTCTTCACAAACAGCTTCTGCTTCTTTTCCATAACAATTTGAAGCAGAATGGGAAAATTTCCGGCACACTTGGACATGCACCAAACCAGGAACAGGTTTCCCATAGGTGTACCTATGATCACAAAGTGTTAATACGTTAGATGATGAGACAAGTAGTCAGTCATACTCAGACACATCTGCCTGAAGATCTCTGTGGATGACTTCCTAATATTTCTTCTTAAAAGCTGACTAATCTGATATTTTAATGATTCTAGTGATTACATTTCCATCATTTCCATGTGAGATTTTTCCATCATCAGAATCTGTTCTAGGTGGGAGGTCTCTGCAGGAATGCCGAAGATTGTCTGAAGAAAATTATTTCAGCCAGGAGTATCCTTGTATCACAGACTGCTGAAGGTTCAGTGAAGTAGAAAGACAGCCAGAGGCTCAGGAGAAGCAGTTTACAAATTAAAAATGAGAACACTGGGTTTGTGCCACCTGTTTAAATGATGTCTGATCTGACATCTCTGAGTATTTGAGGTTTCAGGATGGGCAGAGAAGCTTTAACTGAAGAAATGTTAAAGACAGAAAGAGAAAATGTATGGTAAATTGGGAGGAGAGAGCTGCAGATCATTTTGGAATCATCTATTAAGGAACATAGAGAAGACCCTTCACTTTGCCTGTTGGGGCCAAGTAGGCTCAGGATTGGTAGGGTGGAAGAAGCCTGCACTAGAGGTCTGGGAAGACTATGAAAGACATTCCCCAGCTCTTTTTTTGGTCCTCAGCAGAAAGGAGAAGTGAAGGATAAGCGAGAGAGATTTACTCTAGCTCTGTGACTCACAGACCACAGACGGACACTGGAAGCTCCTTGTCCTTAATAGTGATCATCTTGGGCAGCTTCACCAGGACCTCGTACTTGGGCAGCACTAGATGGGAGAGAGAAAGTCTGATATGAGAAGAGTGAAGGAGAGCTGTGTACTACACAGCAACCCCAACACAGAGCCAGGATCATCTTAACATGAACCATCACCTATCAGTGGTCTTCAGTTTGGCTCTGCTACCCCTTCCTTAGGTTTTCTCAGCCTTCACCACTGTTGGGGTTTAAAGGGAATTAAGGGGGGCTGTAGCCCTTACCTTCCCTCCTTTGCAGAGCATGCTCATGGGGCCCCATTGGCACCAGACAGATGTGTAAATCCCTTACATATCCCCACTCAGAAGGACACACTGGTCCTGAGTGTTGTTTTACAACACATAATTTGAAACTAAGACTTGGAGCAGCACATTCATCACTTTTGTAATTTACCACATTGAAAAGGCTTGAATCATTGACTGTCTTGGCTGTTTCTTACTGTCCTGGAGATCCCAGGTTGCTCTTAGGCATGTGAAAATGTTCTGCATGTCCAGACAGTTCTAGTGAACCTAGCCATCAACTCTCAGGTCTATATTTTCAAGTAGACGAGGCAGCAATAAAGCCTGATGTAAAGGTTGGCAATTAAAAGGCATATTTGCTCCTGAAAATTAAAATACACACATCTTTCCATATTGCATCCTGCATCACTAAGCCCCCAACTGCTCAAGCTCGGGATTGAACTGAAGCATGTAATGGCCTGCTTCCAGGTGGTGCACCTGAGTTTTTTTTCACAGTGAAAGGAAATAAGAGGAGGGAGGGTGCACACCCAGACCTAGGAACTGGAAAGAAATTCTGGGTTATATAGTTTAGGCATATTTGCTTCTAGGATGGGAGGCAAAGCTCAATGTCTCAACTTCGGGACATATTTCCCCAAAAGGCTGTGAGAGAATTAGCAATAGGGGAGATTCAGGGGAATAAGACTAAAGAACAAATAAAAGAAAAATAAGTTTAGTGTGAGGCTAAGAAAGGGCCATACATCTTTGATTTGGAGGACATTCGGAATAAGAGGCAGAGCCCATCTGTCACCATGGCAGGCCAACGCGTATAGCCTGGTTTGTGTTGAAATTATTGACCATGTCCATACTAGCCACCATGCCTGACTGTACCAAATAACCCAGCTCCCATGGACTTCAGTGACAATCTTCTTTGGGTTGCACCTGGTTTCTTCCAGAAACAGCAGGTTCTGAGCAACATGCTGGGTCATTCAGGCTCCGGGGGGAGCCTGGGAGTGCAGAGCACCAGCCAGTGGTCTCCTCAGGTGCACAGTCTAGCCAGAGTACACATCTACAAACACCTGAGAAATTTTGTCACAGAACTGAGGGTTATGTGCTCCCTGGGGCAGCACATTTCTTCTTACTCAGTCTCTACTACTAGACTGTTTGCATCTGCTTATAACATTTGTGGAGTGTTCTTCTTCAAACTGAAGTCTTCTACCAAACTTGTTTTCTGAGCTTTTGTAGAAACAAGGCAGAAGAGAAAAAAGAGAGAGGTCTACAAGTGTATAAATGGAACTGATGCAGATGATGCAGTAAAACAGAGTTACCGAAATACTGTTAACTCTTACTCCGTATTTAGTGCTACTTGCAAGAAGCTGCTGACCGAAAGGTGACTAAAACAAAGTTGGCTGAAGTCGGTGCCACAAGCCATGCAGAGGAAGCCTGTCAAACCCTGTACTCCCAAGAGCACAATGAGCAAAGACAAGCTCAGGCAGGTAGCAGAGATGCCTTAAAGTGAACAACCACCTCTGATACTCAGCACTTTCTGGGTCAGCCCCTCTGAACTCCACTGTCTATGTATTCAGTCCCTCCCTTCTCCAGGACATTCTCAGAAACCCCAAATTGAGGGGTCACAGTAAAGGCATTGATGCCAGCCCCACTTGCAGCCCATACCTCCTCTCCTTACCGTATTCCTCCACGCTGAAGGAGTGCTCCACGTAGGAGGTGAAGCTCTTCTGCACGACTATTTTGTAGGAGCCTTGGATGGGATCTGAGGTGAGGGGGAAGGAGAGCTGTGCAAGGCCGGTCTCTAGTTCCACCCCTTGCCACTGGTACACACGGTTCCTCTGGGGATCCTGCAGGTGAGGGTAACTCAGGGTCACAAGGCAGTACAGGAGGCTCCCAGGGACAGAGCAATGGAGTGCCCAGTGTATGTACATCCCAGCTGAGAAATGCCCAGCCATAAATATTCAATAATCTGTGAGGGTCTGTGAGCACTTACCTGTCAATTCTGTGTAACTAGCACACAAGAAAGCTTTTTAACCCTGAAGGTCCTGTGTTGTCTCCCCCTCAGCTCTATCTGCATGCTTAAGAGGGATGGGGCCAGGAAGCTGGGAAAGACAGACTGTCAAGGTAACATGGCAAAGAGATGCATAGCAGGAGTAAGTGGAGCACAGGGAGAAATGAGGGATGTTTCAGTCTCCTTCACTTGCTATACAGCCTGCTAAAAGGTTTTTTTCCATGCCTGGAATAGAGACCGTCTGAGTAAGAGTGCATAGTCTGCTGAGGAGTGAGACACCTGATCTATCTGTGGGACAGAGGGATGTAGGTGTGTAAGAGTCCAAAGCGTGTAGTAGGGTGGGAAACTGGGGACAGGAACAGAGGAAAGTATATCCCACATATGTGCATCCAGCTAAGAGTGTCTCCCTGCCCCTAATGCTGGAGCTGAAATCTCATCACTACTACAGCTGAGTGTTGCTCATTACAAACTATCGATAGGCTGTGCTCCAAATTCATCACCTGAGTCCCAGATTTCTTGTAGAAGTCACTGAACCAGTGCAGTGGTGCTGCATAGTTTGATGCTCACTTTTCAGGCTTCTCAGCAGGATGGTTAATGTTTACAGTCTTTTGTTTTCTGCTTGCTCCTTGCATTGTACCTTGACTGTCACCAAAAGTCTGTTTACTTTAGATTGGTATGTGACTCAAGGTATGTGACTGTGTACATTTACTTCACTGAGATTTTATCTCAGGGTTTAGGGAAAAGGGGATGTGAATGACATCCCACAGCTGGAGGTCACTGGTCAGGGGGCAGAAGAGGAGGCCTTCTTCCCAAGAGGAAGGAAGGCACAGTCAGTAAAATGCATCCTATGGATCTGACCAAATCCTCTTCATTGTCATATTTCAACCCTGCTGAAAAGCTCACCACTTCTTGTGAGGGACACATCCAGGCTTCCTTGGAAGAGGAATTCAAGAAACTGTTTACAGTTGGGCTTGTGAACTTGTTGCCATTTCTGTCATGTATTTATAGGGAAGGCCTGAATGTCAGTTTGTTTGCTTTTCCTCAGAAACACTTTTTTTAAAAAATGGCAGAAGCAATAGGTCAGGATAATAGTTCAGAAATAATAGGCTCATACTAACTCCTGCCTTTGTGGCTGGCTACGATCAGGTAGTGACATTAAGGGTGTGGGCTGATGAACATTTATTTCCTTAGCACTGCTGACCTTAAGCTGTCATCTTTCTTCACTCCTGCCACCCTTTCCTTTGGGCCAGTCCAAATCTCATGCAAGCATGTGGCAAACTTCACTGGCAGTCTGATCTGGTCGAAAAAAACTCTAGAGAAAAATGGTGAATTTGCTGCCAGGTTGAGTGTCCCACTCTACAAGACTGCCTTGTAGACATCTGTGAAATCCAAACAAAGGGCAGTGCTGGACTGAGAAAGAGCACTGAGGAAGGGCGAGGTGATGATGGGGATGGAGAACAAGGTCTACATAAACTGGTTTAAACAGCCTGGACAAACACCGTACCCCACAGGCTGGAGCTGTAAACACAAGATGGCCTTCCTAGTGATTTTAAATTGAAGCCCTTCATGGTACTGACACACACACACACACACACACACACACAAAAAAAAACAAACAAAAAAACCCCACCAAATTATTCAGCTTGTTGAGCAAAAGCATATGGGATTTCTGGAGGCAGTGGCTAGGATTTATTTCTTCTTGCTCCTTCCATGAAAATCCTGTACTCAGTGAAGTATTGGAAGGGAAAGGACTTGTTCTACAACCCCATGGGAGAGCCTTAGCAGCAGGTAGTTCTGAGATGTTCTTCTCCACCTGCTATTCCACACCACACACTCTCTTACTCTGCTTTCTCCAAATATTCACAGACTGTCAGTGGCCTACCAGCCCTGCAGCTCTGTTCTGGAAGTTTGCTGACGGGCAGACAGAGTGACAGCACTGTGGCAGGAGGGTACAAAAGAGGAGCAGAGCCTGTTCCTGGCCCACCTTCTGCCTCCCCAGTTGTGACAACACCCCCAACTCTAAGAGAGAAATGATGCGGAATGGAGACAGCAACCCCAAGCAGCAAGGAACAATGACAGGACTGACTACATAGGACCCATAACCACCCAAACCAGATTAACATTTATGCACACCAGTTTCAGCACTCTCTGTACTGTTATCATGGCTTCAGGGTGCATTGCTGGGTCCTTCCCATCAGGTTTTTTACCAGAAGATGTCCCAGATAATATTTGTAAATTTTGCTTTATCAGTTGAAAAAGTGAATACTTGAATGATTAACAGAAACATCCTTCCTATTAACTTTTGTCTGTCACTGAAGTTCAACTGTTTAAAAAAAAAAGAGCATGCTTGGGAACGTAGGGGACATCTACTTACATAATTCTCTTTCTTTAGTTTTGTTGGGTTTTTTTAACACAGTTCTGTGGTTTCAACCACACTTGGCAGACAGAAAATCCTAGTTCTGCTTGGGAAGAGGAATAAGCCATTCTGATATAACCTCTAGGCAAGTGTTACTCTGTTCACAGCATGGCTTGCCCTGATTAACTATTTTGTTCCTACAGCACATTCCCCGGTCAAAGAACCATTGTCAGAACCTATTTTGATGCCCAACTGCTCAGCCTTCTTTTACACAAATGAAAAAAGTCATGCGCCCATTTTTTTCCCTTTCACCTCAGCCTGAAAACATCACTGTGGGAGACTACTACCTCTGTGCCTGCACATTTTGTTGGAATAATAGGCATGTAGTTATCCACTCACCTGAATATAGACAAATGGAAACTGTGGGGAAAGAACAAAAGAAAATCTGTGTTAGAAATATTAGTCACATAAGGATGGAAGCAATTTCCAGATTTGGACTGAAGGGCAGAACAACCTTCTAAGAAGTCCTTTGAGTTCTTCCTTTTTTTTTGTACTTGCTCTGTTTCCTTAGTTCTTCATGGCTAAGGGAATCTCCTCTATAATATTTTAAAGCCCCAACTTTTTGTTTTACCACAATATGAAAACGTAACGAAGGAAGGGTTTTCAAAGAACTTGTCTGCATGAGGAACTGATTGCCAGATAAGCTAAGAAGTAGACTTACACCACTGACCAGTTCCTTAAAACTGTCCTTGTCATGCTGCACTCTCTACCTCTAAGCACGTGGTTGCACCTACTGCCAGAAATAGCTGCACATCTGCCACTTTCAATGGAAACTCGTCCCACCCATTTTTTCAGTAAGGAGATCCCTGCCTACATGCTTAGCTCCATACATTCCTTTGCAAATCTGGTTCTAAACACCTTGAAAAAGGGGGCACGTTTCTCCGTCAATAGAGACAGGTGGAGCGTGTTCCAGGACAGGAGAGGGAATGGGTCAGGGATGGTGAGAGTAATAAGGGATCATATAATTTAAAGGCTCTCTTCAGTGGTTCTGGGTGATGACAGTAATGGTATTAATTGTGAATTAAACCTCCTGGTTAACAACAAGGAAATATGGCTCTACCTTCTCGTTCAGCGGGTAGAAGTCTTTGTCCAGAGAGACGATCCGAAACAGAACTGAAGGGTGTGATGGAAAAGAAGGAAATTCCACTGTTAAATTTGTAGGCATTACCAGGAAATGTCAGTGTTTCAAAAATTTAAAACTCAGATTCATTCCACAGATCAACAGGCTCTGAACTGAGATCTCTAAGTTCTGGAAGCAATTACTTCAGGCTCTTTCTCTTGCAGATGGTGAGACCCAGATAAATTTAGAAGAATAACCAAGCTGAATTGTCACTTGGGCATGCCTGTCCTGCTTTGTTGATTCAGGTGCAGCTAAGGGAGACTATGCTTTGAATTCATCCCAGATTTGTGCCTCTAGTTGAGTAGAATGAATCTGAGCCTCTGCCTACATCTGTCTGAGATGCTGTGCCTGGAGGATGGAGAATAAGAATGATGAAGGTACCACATGCCCTAGATCTCAGTTGACAGAAAAATTTACTGAGCACTTTAACTCTCCCCGTGAAGGAGTTTGAAAACATTAATAAAAGTATGGGACCTCAGGGGAATGAAACCCTTAAGTTTTTTGGCTGTCAGAGTCACCACCAACCCAATTCCTCGTACCTGTTTGTCCTGGCTTGTAGATGGGTTTGTCTGTCTGGACGAAGACCAAGCTCTCAGAATTCTTGACCAGCACCGACTTGCGGCTCCTGAACTGCAACGTCGCCCCCTTCACCGTCACAGTGAGAAATGCCACAGATGTGCTATTGGATTTTGGAAGCTAAGGAAAATGAAGAGGATAACTGCTTTACTGATTCACCCCCCTGCACTAAGCCTTTGAGGGACATAGTATTAGCTAGGTCTGAAAGTTTACTAGAAGGGACACCAAAAACTCAATGCTGGAAGCAAGAGGAAAACATGATTTTCTGATATGAACTTGTCTCCTCTGTCTCAAAAGAATATTTTTCAATCAGGAATTGTTGCAATGATAGATCTCGATTTCCTTGAGTTTTCTCCATACTGCTTCTTTCTCTCCTTCCAATACCAGAAGCCTTTTCCCTTCCTTCATTTATACACAACACTCTCCTTAGAGAAATATTGAATCTGATCTTGTTCCATCCTGTGATTTATCAAAATGGAAATCAACCCAGATTTGTAATTTAGTGGGTGGGACTAGTTGCTTACATCACTTACCAACCAGCCTTCTGCAGGAAACAAGAATTAATAAGCTCCAGAAGGAGATGAATGACCTCATGGATCTCAGTCTTTAACCACTCCTCAGCTTCTGGAGTTCTTGTTCCACTACACTATTTTTCCTCTGAGGCTTACCAGACCAAACAAACATGGGGTATGTTTCTTCAGTCAAAGTTCTAGGATGAAGGATCCCAAAAGAATTCTCTGAACCCTGCATGCACAGAAATATCACGTGGGACAGAATTTGATAATGGTGGAAAATTATTCCTCACAAGGCTACCACATTCAATTTTTCACATCAAATTAATTTTTTGTTGGGCTTAGTTTGCAAGTCTCTGATGGCAAAGTGTCTGAATATTCATTTCTGGTCTGTTTAGATCTACTACAACATGTCAGTAAACACAAGGGATCTCCCCAAAGGATGGGCACTCACAGAGAAAGGGATGCAGGTGAACACATCCTTCTCGGACACCACGTCATCAATCAAGCTCCTGTTTTCCCCTTGATACTCGAGTGTGGCACTCAGCGTCACAGACTCGTTCAGGTGGGTCAGCTGAACACAGACCTTCTCAGGAGAATCGGTGTGTATCAGAAAGGGCAGTAGCACCATATACTGCCTAGGAAGAGAGGGAAGGAAGAATTAGAAGGATCAGAAATGTGAAACAGTTTTAAAGAAACAGTATTAAGTGAGAGGAACTTAACAAATCAGCATGCCTAATCCGTTTCTGTCCCTGTGAACTGCACTGCACATACACATGAGCATTCATTTTATTTTGGGTTTATACATATTAAACTGCCTAACTAATTAGCCTAAAAGCAGGAAAATGCTTTCAGTGGAAGGAACAATTTCTATGCTAATAGAGAGTCCTTTACAAAGGATGTTTTGTTCGGCTTCACAGCAGGGCATAAGGATGGTGTGAAAGGTTCCAGGCTGTTAATTGATTTTTGTATATCCCACAATCTCCTATTGAGAGTCAAAGGCACTAGCTAAAAGAGGTTGAAAATTCAGCAGTTTTAGGGTTGAAAAAACCACTCACTTGTCTGGCTGCTCCTGTCTTTGCCTATCCAGGTTTCCAAATCCTTCTCATGCTGAGCAAAAATGTGAGTGCTTGCAGTTTGGAACCTTATTAAGATGAGCACACAAAGGATTTCAGAGAGTAGTGTTTTATTGCAACACAAGTGTACTTGCATCTTCAAAGAGCTTTTGACAAAGGTCCCTGCGAAAGACCCTTAAATTAAACTGTCATCCAATAAAAGGGATTATTTTACTATTTTTTTATAATAAAACAAATTATTAATTCTGACCTGAATGAATTGGCTGAAATATAAGACTCAAAGGGTAGGAACCAGTGAAAATCTCCAGTCTGTGTTGGCACCCTTGTCGTTCAGGACACTTCTAAGCAATTTGGGAAGTATAATTTTCTAATAATTGTCCAGGAGAAAAAATATTTTGGAAAACTTATCATATGGTGGGACTGTGTAGCAAAAATGGCAAATGGACTGTTCATAAAGGGAAAATAATCAATAGAGGAAGAATAAATTACTCCAACAGTATGAATGCCATTGTGTATATGCTGTGTTGCTAAGTGGGCTGTTACCACTCAGACATGAGCACTGTTGATCAGAACTGAAAATTCTCCTTCAGTGACAAGTAACAATGGACTGTAGGGAAGTGTTCAGAAGGAAACAGAGGACAAATCAGAACACATTTTGCCATTCTGTAATTGCAAGGTACTTCCACATCTCACATCTGACATGCACTTAAAAAATGGATTTAGCAGAAAAAATTAGTGAAAGATGGCAGAGATTATCTGAAATCTGGAATAATTTCCATAGGAGGAGACACTACATAGATTAAGACTCTTCAGCTTTGGAAAAATGTATGACAGAAAGCTCTTAAGTCATGATATGCACAGAAGAAAGTATGGTTTGTTCATCACCTGTGACAACACGTGTAGTAAGCAACACTAGGTGAAAATACTAAGCAGCTGGCTTAAAAACAGAAGGAAGCAGAAACTTTTTCACTACTGTACAAAATTAAACTCAAGAACTTAATGCTATTAGGTGCTGTCAAAGTCAAGTGTACAATTCTGGTATGGCCTGTGCCTCTTGAGCCTTTGGTGCTCTGAAGCAGTCCAAGAAGGGCACACATACCCAGGCTGTGTCGGGTGATAGACAGCACCTGACTGCCCTTCCCTAGGTGAGGAACAAAAGGACACCATGAGTTGGGTAAGTAGGGCCTTACCTGCCTGTCCAGCCACCTGCAGGCACATAACAGAACCTGTCACTCCCCTCCTGACAGTAACTCTCCAAGGCATGTGGTATCTGCCCTATGGCACTGGCTACATAAAGGCACAAAGATCCGCTACTCCTGATATTAAAATGTTGGCTATTAAAAATGTTCTGGGTAAATTCATTGCCCAGAAATGGCTAGAAAATATAGCAGCACAGGTGTAATCCTTGCCACAGTGAGACTTTGAACCTCTGATAGAAGCCTCATAAGGCTACAGCGGGTGGGAAACTCATTTCTTGCCTTGACCCTCTACTCTGTCCCTTAACAACTGACCGACCACCAAAGCAGACAGAATAAAGAGCCAGTGTAGTCATCTGGTCTGATGCTGGGCCATTTTTATGGGCCTGGTGCTCTTTTTTCGTTGTGCACGTTCAGGCTATCCAGATGCAGCAGCAGGAGGTTCGGGTGGCAATTCAGTCCGTGGGGTATATTAAACACTGAATGCATGGGACGACACCTGTGCTCAGGACTGCTCAGACCACTTTTCCATGGGCTCTCCACTGGGGAAGGCTGGTGTGCTCCTTGTCAGGTGGTGCCAGTTCTGGGGAAGGAGATATCTGGGCCCATCCAGAGCTACGCTATTGCCTGGGCTCTGAGGTTGTGGGACATCCTAAAACTACTGTGAAGGCAGTGGGACCCAGGTGATACCTCCCTTTCCCTCACCACCAGGCAACGGGATAAAACATGGTAAGGAGCCAGCCAGCAGCTCTGGTCAGTCTGTGCTGCTGCAGAAGCAGTGAAAGGAGGGAGCTCCAGCCACCCAGAGTTACTTACAGCTTGTGGCTATCTGGTGGCTCCAGTGCTCCCCTTCCTCCACAGCCTCACCCTGTGCCTGCTTCCCCTAATCTCATCTCCGCTGCCCCGTCAGTGGCACTGGCAATCTGACTATAGCCTCCAGTCTACCCAAGGGACAGCATGACCTAGTTCGTGGGGAATTTGGCCTCATTCCTCTTCCTGTTCACTGTTCTGATGAAATTTTGGCCAACATGCAGAACTGCCCCCTCCACCAGCTTCCCTGCCTTTGAAACAAGGATATGAAATAGACTGCTTATAGACCTCCTTTTAGCTGCTTTGGGATGTGTTGATGAAAAGAGCTAGACAAAGTACTATGAGAGCTTTAAACAACTTGGGTCACAAAGTCCGTGTATAGACATTCCAGGGAAAAAAGCATCTGGTCTGCCAAAAGAGACAGCCTGCCTGCATGTAACAAACTGTTCTGACAACAGAAGCAGTGCATCTGAGGCAAAAATGGTGAGTTTGTCTGTATAGAGAAGGTAATACTCTAGCTTAAGATGGACTAATGTCTGTGTATTGATTCTCAGCTGCTCCCTAGAACAAACACCCAACCCAGGAAGGCAGCTCCATCAGTCCAAACTCATACCTGCCATGACCCTGAATTTCTGATCACATGCAGTGTATTCCCAAACATGTACACTGCATTGTAAAACAGGTGGCATGCACAACAACATACCAGAATAGCAGAACAATACCTCCTGTTGAATTCTTCCAGACCCAGACCCAGAGCAAGAAAAAAAAAATCTTGCTGTCAGTATCTTACAGAGTGATAAAATTTTTGGTTTCAAGTGACCTCTGGTTGTCTCAAGACTAACTCCTCTCCTGGAACAGGGCTGTTACAAAGAACTCTACAGATGGAATTTTCACCATCTGTCTGGGTCACCGATTCCAGTGCTGCACTAACTTGGTGACTAGTTTTTTTTTCTAATATAGAGCCTGAACCTTGATTGTGTTTGCTGTGCAGCAGCTCACACCTGAAACAGAACTATCAGCAACTGCTGCTGCTCAAAGAAGTGATCTCCCTACTTGTGCAGGGCACGGTAAGCAGGTCTTGGTTAGAAACGTCATTGTCTTCTGTACAAGCGTAGCTTCCCTTCTACAGCATCTGATCTACCCTACAGCATAAAAACCAGAACCAGTACTCTCATACTAACTAGCAATTCACTGCTCAGACTCCACTGCCTCCCTGCTGGGCTCCTATCTTCATTCGGTGGACGCCAGCTACACCTCTCTCTCTCCCACCGCTCTCAGCCCTTTTTCCTTCTCCTCTCCCATCAGCAACTAAGGGCAACACGTTGTTCATAGGAGAGGTCTGAGCAGTACATATTCATTCCCTTTCCCCTTGATTTTGGACAGGGATGAATTAAGATTACTTAATCTTATTTACTTAATTGCATCAGATTATTATAGGGAGACCAGAGAGCTCTGCCTGACCCCAGAGCAGACTTGGCTGGCTGATCTACCCCAGAAGCACCCAAACAGGGCAGATGAACGAGGGGTTGATGATACCGTGGACTCAAAGGTCCTTCAGTCTGAGCTGGTGACCACTTCACCTCTGGCCACACAGTAAGTGGCAGCAGTAATGCTGCACCTTCTGCTACGGCTGCTGCCACTACTGTGGTGCTTGTGGCCATGAAACCTCTTTAGGCTGGCATTTACGAGACCTGTGCTAGTGAGAACTGCGCTTCTGCCAGCACAGCAAGAAGCACAGCCTGTGACAGCAGCCAGGGTCTGAAGAGGAAGGCTGCTCCCATCCAGATTAGAAGCTCCGGAGCAACCCTCTCTGATAGGTGAGGCTGGGGTGGGGATGCCAAACTCTGGTCAGTCCACACCATCCCGGGCTGCCCCTCTGCCCGGGGCCCTCAGCAGAGTGGGTGCTGCAGCCCCAGGGGTGGGCGCCCCAGGGGAGGGTGCCAGCACCAGGCTCTGCACCGGAGGAAGAGAATCTAGGTCACAGATCCTTTTTGGGAACAAGTACATCTGATGCTGCCAAGGGAAACAAAGTGAACTGAAAGAAACAGGAGAAAAGGGAGAAAAGCGTCTTCAAAGTAACAGGAGAACGGGGAGAAATGACTCGGTGATTGAAACAGGGATAATACAGGAAAGGTAAGTACATGGATTCTGGCAGCATGCCCACAAAACCCCAGGCACCTGAAGGTTTCTAGGAATGAATATACTTAGGCAAAGATGTTGTGAGAATCCAGGGCTGGACTAGCAGGCAGCTGTGGGGGGTTGCAGGGTGGGAGCGGGGAGCACTGACAGAGCTCTGCAGGAAACTGAGGGCTTTGCTAGAATTGGGATGCAGGTCAGGAGTGGAAGAAACGGACACAGCTATTTGACAGAAAGGAAGAAAACTGAAGGGAAAAAGGAGCACTAAGACCTCCCTCCCCCTGCTCTACATGTGTAGCTTACGGTTCTGCGGTGGGAGAGGTATTTCCAGGAAGGAAGAAGAGGAGGAGGAGGAAGATTGGTTTGCTGGGCAGCCTGTCCTTCCCCATGGTGTAGAGCAGGTCGTGGTGAGTCAAGCAGACACCCAGCCTGGTCCGGCACTGCTGTTTTCCTGCACCTTGTAATTCTCCTCCACTCTCTGCTGGGTCAGCCTCTTTATAACTTCTCTCTGCAAACAGCCCAGGGGCTGGAGGAGATAAGGGCTGGGGGCCAGGACCCATCAGGAAACAGGGAGGCGGTAAGGAGGAGCTGGAACAGAGGGACAGTATTTGGCCAGAGACTTTCCAAGTGGGGGAAGGGTATTTACTGGACAGTGCTTATATTAGAAATGTTTGAGTGCCTTCTTTAACCCATCAGAAATCCATAGTGTTGGGGAAATTAACTGTGTCCAACACAGAATAATATTCCCTGTGAGCAGCATCCAATCAGGGCACTCTGATGTGGAGTACTGTGATATTTTAAAGTCAAAAGCCAGGTTTATAGGTATTTTAAGAACAAAAGGAAACCCACAGACAGAAACATTGCCCATATTATGTTAACAGAATACTGCTGTAGTTTGCTGACACAGTTGCTAACAGTTACTACGGGTTTGAAAATGAATGTCAGGAATATAACCCAAAATGAGGTGGGGTACTGGTTTAGATATGGAAATAAGTTCTGTTTCCACTGTGAATATGCACAAATATTACACAATGCCTTTGGGAGAAATCCTTGCCTCCCCAGCGTGATGATCATCTCCTGTCATTCAGTGTCACCTGGAGTGCAGATGTTCCAGGTGTCTCCTCCTTCCCTTTGCCAGATTCAGATCTGTGCTGCTGCGAGTCGTGTTTGCAACAGAAGTCACTCAGAAAGAGTGCTGATCTCTTAACTCGGTCTTCTGCAAACCTCTGGTTGTAGCAGCTTATCCAGAAGTTGAATCTTGTAAGAAAAAAAATTTTCTAAATTCTGCTGGGTCGTTGAACAGAAATACTCAGTCCAAACTATGAGCACTCGCTGAGAAGTCTAACTAGCTGGGGTGTTTGCACCAGTCCATGGAAAACTGCAAAATTGCAGCTGTAGGGCTGTCAGCACGCCTTCCAGTGCCTGTGCAGTGAAAGGATTTGGAACACTCTTTGTAGGGATTCATCAACTCCATGAAGATTTCTGTTGTGTACAAATAACCCAGCAGAGAAAATGCTTCAGCACAAACCACCTGGAATGCATCTACATGAAGCCACATTAATGGCAGAGATTCTCTGTTCTGTACAAAGGAGCCTATTAGATCACAGCAGCACAGGCAGCCCTGTTTGCTCTTTGCCTGAAGATTAAGCTTCGAAAAAAAGTGAACGTTAAGGCTGAATATTAGCTGTACAGTCTGTCTTGACTCTGATGTAGTAGCCAGAAAACTGCAAGGAAGAGCAGTGCAAAGGACCGGGAGATATGTCTGGGGATGAAAGGAAGTTTAAGATGGTGCTCAAAAATCAGGCACAGTCTCTTCTGGAATAAAATTTGACACCTATTATAAATCACAAAAGTTAGGAAAGCAGTCAGGAGGCAGCCAGTGTCTGCTGGGGGGAAGTTATAGAAGAAATGAACACATACTTACATAAACTGAAATATTTAGCAGATTATCAGTTAGAGATGGAAGTACTGATAAAAAAGTGGTTGCATAACTACCAAGTAATAAAACCCATTCAGCTCTTACTCCAGAAATGCCCTCTATCATCTGTCCTGTCACTCCTATCTCCCACTTCTCCAGTAAATAACTCATGCACAATAGCAGTTTTCAAAGCAAGAGTGTCCTGGGTGTTTGGAAAACATGACTCATCCCAAGTTGCCTGTTGTCATTCAGGCTGCGGTAAACTGAAGCCAAGAAGAAATCTAAATGGACACATGCAAAGTATGCTTTAAGGATGGGCATGTATAAATCTAAAATTCACACATCTACAGGGCCATCAAAACCAGCAATTCAATGGAGATCCTGTTCACTATCATTGTCTTCCTTCTACTAACCAACTTACCATCCAAGGTATAAAATAGCTGCTTCTCAGTCCCCCAGGAGCCACTTACCAGCTCGCTGACAAGCACTGACTGCCCTTTAGCTCAGGCAGTTGGTGCTTCAGCTGGTTTCTCTCTCACAAATCTCAGAACAGGTGTCTGAACTTGTACTTAGCTTGAAAGCTTTTGGGTGCTCTTTCAGACCTGAAGGAGAGATTGTGCATCTTCCAACAAGGCTAGCTGGCCTAATAAAAGTTATCGCTGCTGGAAAAGGCATGCAGCATCTTTGCCATACACGGTGATGGCTCCAGTGACCTGGCAGTCATGAGTTTAACCACAGGAAAGATGTTTCCTCTTATGATAATACTTCATATGTGTCTGAAGTTACTGCACATCTGGCAAATCAAGAGGCAATCCGTATGTATCTCATATCTTCTGTGACTAGACCCCATATTAAGCTGGTACAAAACCTGAGTGAATCACTGTGCCTAACTCTTGACCACAAACAACTTAAATTAGGCCTCATCACAGTAAATGGTTGATATAGTCAAAATGCCTATATCTAATTTCTTAGAACCCCCCAAGCAGAGTGGATTTCTGTACTAAATGATAGCATTCCTGCTTGGATTACACATGTTTACTCTCATGTTTAAAGGTAGCACATCTTTTGACTGTTCCACAGAAGGTTTTTGAAATTTATTTATTTCCAATGCTTTTTTTAAAACAAAATTTTATTTTGTTCCAAAGAGTACTTGGGAAAATTATCTTAATTTTAGATAATTCTCGGAGATGTTACAATGATGTACTGATAAATTACATGTGCTGACACGCTGGATTTCCTTTCCAGGTATTATTGTATCAAAATCAAACAAGACACCAGGTCAGTAAGAAATGGATGTCCTGGGAGCACTTCTACTTTGCCTGAATGTATCATTATGACTATTTTTTTTTAATTTTGTGAAGCATTTAATTCTCCATATTATTTCTTTTGCAGGTTCCTTTCCACTCGCACTTTAAAATATATTATTTTAAGTCGGACTGACTGACACAAAAGATGCAATTAATAAGTTAATATAAGCAGTCATAAATATTGATAAATTCCAGTCACAGCAAATCTTACTCTGGAAAGTTTCCTATAAGTCGTACGGTCTTCACTGCATTGGCTAGCAAAGATGACAGAAAAGTATGAAGTGTCCTACACCTTCAAGTTTATGATGACTCTGGAAAATAGTATTTCCCCATGAAAATAAAGTAAGATATTGAGCTGTGCAATTTTAATCACCGTAACCCAGTTCTGGGTTTTCTCTGACTTCAGTTTCTATTTTTCAGCTTTGTCGACAACTACCAACTGTCCAATAACAGACGTGCTCACCGGTCACCGCAATTGCAGGAAGAAAAGGTGTCTGTGGGTGGGTGTAAATACCTTTAGTACTATCACAACACTATTGTGTGCAGGAATCCTTGTCTGCCCCAGCATTCTTAAACAATTTTGGAGCCACTGTCACCAAAGGTAAATAATTCAAAGAAAGACACCTGCTTCTCTACTGTGTTCTTGTTCTGCCTCTCCCAGGACTGTAGCACAATGCTCAGCCCTCAGAGACAAACCAAAGCAATAAACTGAACTTCAACCTTTGGCTTTTAAGAAGAGGCTTGTGTTAGAAGAAAAAGCTGAGGCAACAGTTCTTGGTAACACTGGTATCATCCCCGGTGGGAAGCAGCATCTCTATCAAAGGAATGGCTTTTTCCAGTACCTACATCAGCTTTGTATGGGGACAGCTGAGAAAACAGCCACTGTAAAACCTGACATTTATATTAACAGCTCCAGTTAACAAAATTGTGTTAGCTGTTCAGCTAAAGGCTGAAAAAATTCCTTCAGGAGAAAAAAGAAATTCAATACCTTTATTTTAAAGGAAATCCAAAGAATGATATTAGTTTTTCCCGCCAATGCATTTAAACATTTAAATTTAAAGCAAAGAAACCCAAAGCAATTTGTTTCAAATGACAAAAAAAACCCAACCACATTACAAGAAAAAGTACTTGCATAAATTAATAGGAACAATAGCAACACCCAGAGAAATAAAGAAAGGTTTATTGTTGCGTGAGAGTCAAAATATTTCACAGGCCATAGCAAAGAGAAGGTCCTCTATCAGAAAACCTCAGATAATATGAACATTATACAGGTTGCAGCATGCAGATGAAGGAAGATATGCAATGAAATGAAACACCGTTAAAAAGGCTTCATCAGCTAAATTTCAAACTGAAAATAGCAGAGGGAATAAAGATTATCCACTTCAGTGGCCTGTTGAGTATCTCAACCTGAGAGAAGGGCCTGGTGGCAGATTAACTGCCCTTCCCAGGCATGGACAGCTGGGCTGCCACATATAACTCGTATTTCTGTGATGTCATATGAGCAAGTAAGTACATTCAGGCATGGCAAAGACATCAATTAATTACTCTCATTACAATACACTTTGTAGATTAAATTACAAACCAAATTGTCATCTGAGTTTTATAAATAGTCCTGTGACTCTTTTTTGTGTGATGTAAGGCCAGCCCGTTGGTATGGTAAGCCCTATACGAAGAAGGGTTTATCCACCTTTCCCAAATATATTATAACAAACCTCACCTCTATGTATAAATTTTATCTCGTCTTAAGAGAAATGTTGCTAAAAAGGCTGCAGCCAAAGCTGTTAACCCTCTGGCATGATAAATCTGCAGCGTGATACTTACAGGGCACAGTACACAGAGGGTAGGATCAGTTGTTGAAATCCCACTATTAAATCCATTAAAGGTAGTTAATGAATGATATCTAACAACTTAAAAATATATAAACAGGAAACTAGCTGTTTGCATGATCACGGGTATTTGTTGGATATTACAGAGAAATGAATATAAACCCTGATGTAGTAAAGTATGAAAAGCTATTTTCATGTATAGATTTGTGTTACAGACTATTGCCAAGGAAGGGGAGAGAAAAAGCCAAAGCATTTACAAATGTGTCTGAAAACAGAGCTTGGGACAATTAACTATACTCTTTTTGAGTTCTATGACTCCTCTTTTCAGATAGAACTTTGCCACATAAAAATACATACAAAATGCATATAGACTTTGTGTTTAGCTTTATCTTTAGCTGTGGTGTTATTGCCTGGGCTCCCTGTCTCCTCAGATGAAGTACAGGCATCTGCTGACGGCCCTGAGGCTGATGTTCAGGGCAGGTGGAATGAAGTCGAAGCCAGTCTCTTCCCAGAGGTGCACAGCAGCAGGAGCAGAGGCAGTGGGACAATTTGCTTCCAGAGAAACGCTGAGCAGACAGGAGGAGATAAATGCTTCCCCTGCAGGTGATACAACAACAGAACCTGTATGCAGAGGCACCGTGGGGTAGCCATGCCCAGAGACCATCCCAACTTCATGGCGCAAGGGCACGAGCAAGAGCATCAGCAGAGAAAAAGACCATACTTACACAGCATAGACCTTTCAAAGGTTTTTCCCATTTAGATTTGATGTTCATTTAGCTACAGAAAAGTGAAACCCCAAGTCACTGCCCCGCTCTGAATGGCTTTACTAGGAGGTGGCAGCAGAGGGCTGTGCCAATGGCACCCATGGGATGGCCACACTGCGCTGGGCCAGTGCAGCACCCACTTGCTGCGGCGGCTGTGCAAGGGGACTTGATCCTCCAGCAGTGCCGGGGAGTCGAGCTGGCCTTGCACCGTGGGCCCAGAGCCTGCTGGCTGCGCTGGAAGAGGAGGGAAGAGCTTTATGCTTAGCTCAGTTACTGGCTTGCTGGGTGACACTGGGCAAGTCCAGACTTCTCTCTGTGCCACAGCTAAGCCAATGTCATTTGGTGTCAAGACATGGGTCTCTGCCCAGTACAAAGAGGCTGACAGGTGTTTGTTGAGATTTTTGTGATGGAGGATGCTACAGGAAAGCACAACAAGAAGTCCTAATCGAGTGTGAGGCCAAAGAATCAGATATTCTTATGTTTAACCCTTTCCCCTACACCTCTGCTTTGTCCTGTAGCACCTTAACAGGGCAGAGCTGGTCATGTTTGGCCCTTCAGGTCAGGGAAAGGCATATGAGCCATGACGCTGTAGCACAGCTGGAGAACATGCTGTTTATCAGGACCCTTTTGAACATGGTGTCCTGCTACAGATCCTGCCCTGGCTGCATTACACCACTGCACTTCTCTCCTGTTTTGGGGTACCCTGCGCTGGACACAAGTGGTTGGAAGGGGCTGAACAAGAACAAGACCTTGGGGCTGTGAGGAGACAGCTGCGCAGCCCACACTCAGTGCACAGCCCTTCCCAGATGAGCTTTACCACAGCAGAGACTTCAGGTTACTGAGTACTTGTAGACGCGCCTCGCCTTGACACGAGGAACAGCGAGGGGAACCAGTGGGGCCTGGACCTAGTCACTTTTAGTAAAGTGAAGTAGGAAACATGTGGTGTGGTTACGCAATTGCCTCTGGTAATAACCCAGCCTTCACCTCCCCATGGGTACTGAGCCAAAGAGTGGGAGGCTGAAAAAAAATGTGCAAGTTTAGCACTTCAGTAGCATGCACACAGAGCCCTGTCAATAGACAGTATGGTGATTTTTATTCCACCTACTGCTGACTGCCTTGTTCATATTTACCTTCCCTTCACTCTCAAATAAGATTTTTTAAATCTCCCAGCTGTCAGATCATATACACAGTGTGACAACATGGGATCCAGGAGCCCTGCTGAAATCATGTTCTTATGGGGAGTCCTGGTTTGCTCAGCAGGAACACTGGTGTGGCAGGAAGGATGCCAGATCAAAAGGCATCAGGAGATCAAGTGTGGTGATCTTGCACACTGCAGGGAAAGAGCAAGAAGTTTCTTCAAAAGGGGAAGAGTGAGAAGTTTCCCTGAAGGAGCCTTGTCGGTCCTGTGTTCAATGTAATGCCTTGCTTTTTTCTTGACTCTCAAAGGGTGACCCTTTAGGAGGTCGAGCAGAAAGAAACTTCCTCTTGCTGTTGAGCTACAGGACTAGCTGACATGAGTGGCTTCTCCACCTGAAAAAAGTTTTGAGAAAACTTTTCACTGTTACTCTGAATAAAAAATTAAAATGTACATGAGTGATGTTCCTCAGGAAGCCCTTCTCTGATGCTACACGTTTCACAGCCAGTGGTGCCGGAGATCTGAGCATGCTGCTATGCCACCTGTCTGATGAATCAGATGGTGGCAGTCATTTAACTGCAGACAGAACCCTGCCTCCTTAATTGCCCACCAGGTAGATGGCAAATGAACTCAACAAAGAAATCATCAGAGAGCAAGGCTGAGTTGTTTCCTCCAAGCATCTTGACACATCATCGTTTCTTGATTGAAGGTTCCTCAGATACATTTCTGGTCTTCTCTGATCAGTAAATTGGTTGGTCATCACTCACACTTCATATTTGACAGAGGGAGGGTGGTGAGGAGAAGACCTGAACATCAACAAATAGGTAGCAAGATCTGGAAAATAAAAGTCAGACAGCTGAGGTCTTGCTGTGCCATTGCTTAACAGCTTGGCACTATTGCCTGTGACACTGCATTCACAGGCATCACAGGCATCACAGAGGATTTTAGCCAAAAGATGGGGCAACCGAATTCCCTGGACCAAGGACTCCTTTGTCTAATAAGAGTGCTGGGTAAACAATTGAGGGGCCTAAGCAAAATGCTGCTAGACTAAAGCTCATCTCTCTGGGAAGAACCCATTTGGTTTTTAGCTAGATTTTGCATCCTGCTGTCTGCATTGTGAATGAGACTCATCATCTACAGTAAAAAAGATTATGTTCAGTTTCCAGAACAAGTGTGGTCATTATAAATCCTCTTCTTCTTAGCTAGGCCATGACATCAGCCTTTAGCTGATCCTTCAGTCTGAACTCCACAGGAGCAGCAAAGCAATTCCCACGGTGCAAATAAACTCTACAAAGAAGGATTTAACACAAAGGGAAGTAAGCTAGACAGAGCGTTTTAGTCAAAGACATTCTCATGTGATTATACTCTGTTATCTCTATTTTTATTCATAAGAACTTGCATTTCAGAATAGCTTTTAATGTACTTCTAACAGAGCCATGCACAGACCTGTAAGAGATCCAGAAGCTGCAGGGCAGGCACGAGGGCACTGGCAGAAAACCATAGTGAAATTTTGAATTTCCTATTTCTCATGGTGTTGTTGACTCAGTCCAAGGATCTGCATAACTGTTTCAGTGGACACTTATATATGTCTCCATTCTCTGGCAGCTTTTTAAAGATGAAATTTGGAACGCCAAGCACAGTATATCAGCATCTGTACTTTTGAGGAGGCAGCAGTATGGTACCTCAGAGCACCTCTTGGGCCAGTGAGCCTGATATTCTAACACTTGGGGAAACAGTTTACTAAGTCTGTTAGCCTTGCCAAAATTAATTCTAACCTTCTGAGACCCAAAACACTCCCCAAGTCTCTGAGATTTAATGATATGATGCCTCAGGTTTATCAGATTACAGAGGAAGAAATGACATTCGGTTTAGTGGGTGTCCCTGTCTTGCTTAGTCAACATTTAATATACTTGCTTCAGTTTCAGGTGCATGCCACAAAACATGTAGCTGAAACAAGACACCCAGGTTCCAGAAATCTAGGAGATGTTGAAACACATTCTGAAGAATACTGCTGTTCCCTGTGGGATCAGGAGCCAGGGACAATATGGCTTCAAATTAGGAGGAAGAGTATGAGCATGGGTTGCTTATTATCTGACTGCAATCAACAATTAGCAGTTTGAGTCACAGGATAAAATCAGGTAATAAACATTACATTTTCAGCACGCAGAGGAGATGTCTGCAGTGGGAAATATGCTCTTGGTGTTTTAATAGTTCAGGTTTGGCCTAAGAGGAAAAGGAGGCTCCAAAAGAATTTTAACAATGCAACTTTTTTTTTTTTTTTTTTTTTTTTTTTTTTTTTTTTTTTTTTTCCCCCAGGACCTTGTTTCTTCCCAGAAAATGATGTTTGACTGAACAGAGTAACATTTGGCCAGACCTGGGGCAGATTTTTATGAGTTCCATGTGGGATGCTGAAGCCTTGGCTTAATTGGCCTCAAATCCTCCAGAAAGATGCACATCCTGTATCCACATCCACTCAGCCTGGTCTCCTTTTCAGCCTTGTTGTTGTAACTGTTGATTTCTCTTCCTTTAGTCCAGCCTGATGCTCGTGTAAATTGAGTCAGTTGCTACAGTTTAGGGTGTGTTAGGAAAATAAAACTCTTTCTTACTTCCCTCCTACTGTCAGTGAAGTTTTAATTTTGGAATTTAGCACAGAACTCTGCACTCTACACAAAGCAATTTCATGCCCCACAAATTCCTCATCTGTGAAACTTAATGAAATGGCTTTTTATAACATCAATATCATGCATATCCTGGACGGCCAGTCCTGTGCAGTACTAAAACGCACACATGGCTGATGGATCCTGTGAGTATTTGGTTACTCTGCTGCCTGTGGAGACTCAGGCATCTGGTTTGTTGAGGAGCCAGGTTGAGTAACTCAGAAGCACAAATCCCACTGACTCAGGTTATTTAGTGTCTTTTGCAATAAACAATAGATTTGGGAAGAGGAATATTCTGTGTTGACATAATGATTAATTTACATTGGAAAAAAACGCAGGTCCACCCACAACTTTAGAAAATTGCCTGGTGAAATGGATCCTTTCAAAACACACACTAACCCCCAGCACTTCAACAGTTTGCATCTCACTTAAACTCTTGTTCACACCCTTGCATGGCAGGTCATTTTTTGCCCCTACTTCATGACAGATCCATCCTTTTCTCCTCATTCCTCCATGGTGGATGGTCAGTCCCTGGTGTATGGGAAATAATCGGCATGGGGCTGGATCCCAGCACCTGTGGACTGCGGTGGGACGAACCCCAAAGCCCAGTGTGCCTGGTCACGGCCATCAGAGCCTCGGGGGGGTGGGCGAGGGCTACCAGCATGGTTGGTGCTCCTGGGTAAGAGAAGCCACATCCATATTTCTTTCCTGAGGCCTCCTCCCTCACCTCCAGCCATGGCTCCCTGACCCTTTGTCCCTTTTGCTGGGGCTCTGTAGCTCCACGTGCTCTTCCCACCCGTCCACTGACTCTGGCATGCTGCAGCCCAAGAGTGTTTGAAGAAAACACCATGACTCCAAGCATAATGAAGTGGGGAATGACAAGAGGTGCAGGAAAATGGGGAGGCTTATCATCTCTTTTGGACAAACTCTCGCCAGGCTGGTGGACCGAAGGCCCTGGCAGGGGGAGATGCAGGATGTGGGATCAGGCACTAATGCCCCTTTCTTCACCCTCTCCTCTACTGAGCATGATTGGGGTCATTCCATGATGTCCATACATAAAACCCTACTTTTATGCCATAGAGGCAGAGGCAGTGCCCTTGCAGGGCTGAGGAAAGGTGAGGGGCTGTTCAGCAGTCATGGGCAATGAGTCCCACCCTCCAGAGGTGGGAGGGACTGAACACGCTGCATATCACAGCAGTTGCCAGTGGTTATCAGCTGTAGCTGGGAGAGGAGGCTGAGTGCTGCAGGCAGGACGGATATATTTCTCTCTTCATCCTCCCCCAGCCAGCAACCATTACATGTGGACTGTCATTAAAATGCCTGGTCTGTGACACTGAATAAAAGCCAATAACCAGTGTAAAAGGGAGGTTTATTGATGGAAAGGGATACATGATGATGATACAGATCTGGAGAGATGTGCCATGAAAGAAAACAAAGAATCAGACACTAGCTCAAACGATGTCACAGCCTCCTGCCGTGATTAGTAAAAGGGCCTGAAATGTCCTTTTTCAGGTCTTAATGACGGAAGAAAATAGAGTGCTTGACCACTTGTTCATTTATGATGGTCCTGCAGGGAGAAATCCAAAAGAAAACATCCTCAATGAGAACAAACCAAGAACTTCAGGATTTAAAATATGGTTTCAGCATACAAGGCAGTCTACCCCTTCTGTGCAAAACAGACAAAAGCTGAACCAAGGTCTGGCAGCAAGCTGTGCCCGTACCCCTCCGGAACTGCTCAGCAGATGACATCCCGCATAACTGCTGCGCTGAGCAGGACACACACCAAGGCAGCGTTGTACCTCTGACTAGACAGCACACCGCCTCCGTGATTCACATCATCTCAAGTGTGTTCATAAGATAACCTATCAACTGTCTAGGAAAGGCCTTCTGTAAGTCCACGTGAAGCACCTTGCCCACGCCTGTGACACATACACTTCGGAGAGGAGGCTTTCCAGGATGGCTGTAGGTCAATTGTTCCTTGCTAAGTGTCAGTGCTTTTGAGGAAACTCTGAAAGTATTACCCAGTCTTTCACTTACCTTTTTCAATCATTAGTCCATTTCTGCAACAGCGTCTTTGCAAGGTGACATATACTGAGCAACAGCATACTCTTCTGGAGAAGGAAAGTAATATTCCCATTAGCCTGGAAACTAATTCCTGTGCCTTTCCTGGAGGTGGATATACCCTATGCATGCTTAAACCAGAGATCCTTGAAGTCTCCTTCAGACATGCACATTTTTGTAACTTTTAGTCATGTCCACTTGTCAACCTGAGCATGAAACCAAGCTCACTAAAGTAAAATGAATCTCTCCCCTGGCACTAGATACAGATTCTGATAGAGTTCAGAGGAGTGTTGGTTCTAGGGGGGCTGGTTCTGGGTTTCCCTTAATGCACGAGGTGTTTCTGCTGTCACTGTCCCTTGTCCGGACTTCATACGGGTTAAAATCAAAGACCTACCTGTTTCATAGTAATCATAGATCTGCACAGGAGATGGCTTGGGATGGGTCACTACAAAGTCCTGCTCAACTGAGAAAGTGATTTCTTTCTTTTTCTTCTGTGAGATCTGGGAATGGAGTAACAAGAATCACATAAGTCCTTTTATTTGTACAACACCATCTGGAGCAGACCAGTGCAGCAACTGATAGACTGTATATTCCAAACCCCACTGGTGCCACACATACAGATGTGTGTAATAAACTATTGTAACTAATTTGCTAAATTAAGCAAGGTGGGTATGATAGGTTTGAATGATCTGTAAATGTTAAACCACACTATTCTGCTGTCTAAAAGTATTATAAAGGTAGAATATGGTACCCTGTGTGAGTTTTGAAATGATTTGCAGTTGCTATAACCCGTATTACAATGAATGTTTGAATATATATGGATAAAATATAAAGTATGCCATTCGGTTGGAAAAATGTAACTCCTTCTCGGAAACCCCATCACCTGGAGCTGATAGGTAAACCGCTTCTCGGAAACCCCATCACCTAGAGATAACATGTAACTGCCGCTTGAAGAAAAGCCCGCCAAAAGATGTGATCATGAGACTTTCAAAGGATCCAATGGAAAAAGAGCAGGACAATCATCTGACAAGAGGATTGGTTAAGACAGTGGTACAGGAGTATAAAAGACACTGCTTTTTAGAACTGGGTGTGTGTCTTGGTGGAGCGGAGACTCCCGGCACACCCAGCGCTGCTTTGTCTATTGTTTCTCACCTTAAATAAATTGAACCCAATTAAAAATACATTTATATTTAAAATTGGCTCGTTTGATTATAACATGTGGGACATCATTATCTAAAATACGTTTGGAGAGTCCAAAGTGAAACTGAAGCAAAGAATTGTAGGTTTCTTATCCTGCTTGTATTACCTGATTCTGTAATTACTACACATCCTATTGCCAGAGAGGGGAAAAAATGTCCCAGAGCACTGAAATTAGTTCTCCAGGACTTCCCAATGGACAGGATGAGAAAGTGTGGTATTCCAAACTCCCTCTCATTTCAGACATGAACATTATGTGCCACCAGGAAACTAGGAATCAGTGCACATCACTGGGATATTGGCTTCTGTTATTACTTCTGCAAGGCCCTAAGAAAACATACTTTTACTATGTAAATTTTGATCCAGGGATTAGATTACAGTTTAAATTTCAGAATGAACATGAGAGGGAAATCTTTCCAGAGGAGATCGGAGTAGTGTTTCATGTCCTGTTGGGAGGACTGAGGTTTATGAGAAGCCTACCAAGACAACATACACACAAGGTAACCTTTTTCCTTCTGTTTATCTGGTATTGACTGAAAGGAGAGAGAGTTTGGGTTAATTTATGTGCTTTTTTTGTTCAATTTATTTCTGGTTGCTGGTAGGGTAGGCATCAATTTGAAGATGTTTGGAAGTTGGGATGTTACATGCAGTTTGAGGAGTAAGCAGCTTAGTGATTGCAGGGGAAAACTGTTGAGGAAGGGAACATGATAAATGCACTTTGTAGAGCATATCCATGCTGTAGGTGCATCTGTTACGTGTTGTTTGCATCCTTTGTGAAAATCAAATAGAAAGTGATCAGAACTTACATTTTGAAGATAAAGGAGAACATGACTTTTCTTGTTTTCTACTTGCATCACTGTTTGACTGCCAATGAGCTTTAAAACAAGGAAATGGAGATAAAGATATTTATAACCCATTAAAAAACAAGTGCTACCTCAGACCCTGCCACTGCATGGCTGTGGGATTCATTTTAGACAGGCACCAAGGGCTGGCAGCTGTTTTTTAGAGTTCAAATGTTGCTGAATAGATGGATAGGACTAAACAAAACCTGCCACTTGGCTTAGTGGGGGGCACAATCACTTCCCAAGTGCATGAGAGGCACTGCAGTTCATGTGGGGAATGCTGCCTGACTTGGGTGCTGTATAGTTTTCAGAATTAGTCTGACAGATTTCCCACCCTCTCCCTACCTGGGCAGTGCCATCTCCCAGTTGCAGCTGCCAGCTGGGCAGGCTCTAGCTGGAACCCTTCCTAGTTTTTAATGTGGGAAGGTCTGTGTGCTCACAGGTCCCCTCAGGGCATTCCCTCCACCCAGTGATGAAGATGGTGCAGCCATGCAGACACCTCACAAGGTTTATGGGTGAGTGATTCTTAACCAGGACTCTTCATCACGACCAGCCTTCTCCTCTGTCCCTGGGGTGACTTGTTTAATCTTGATCCTATAGTTTACCTTATCCAGGGAAGACTTCACAGGAACAAAGCCAGAGAGCATCTTCACATCAATAATGGCCATGTTGGAGCTGCTGCGCTTCCCTGTGTAACTGAAACAGCAAAAGCCCCTGTCAGTCTGGACCATGCCTGGGGAAGCAAACCTCATCTCTCTGCCCCTGGACTCAGTGCGGGGAGGTTGGTGCAAATCACAGGCACATGCTGACTGGCTCAGATGGGAGACTCTGGGGAGGCCACCAGTATGAAAGGGCCAAGTATGTGCTACCCCCATCAGTACCGCCACAAGGTCTTTTGGGATATTGTGTCCTACAGGCTGATATCATCAACACATTGATCAGCTCATGGTTCTTGACTTTATAATCAGAGCTAAATACAAACAGCAATCTTCTCTGCGTGTCTTGTCACCTGTTTGTTGATGACACATTACCTGCTCGTAAGGACAATATCAAACTTTGCTGGTCGATCCAGTGGGCAGGAAGCATTTGATGTCTGTACTGAGAGTGAAAATCCAAAGGCCCCCTCTGGAAGGTGAATGTTGTATCTCAGTGCTGTCTGGAAAGAGGAAAAAACCCTTTTGTTCAAGCATGCCAAGGGTTTTTCTTTGTATTCCAAAAAACAAGTGTCAGACTTAGTGAAATTTTCTGGCAAAGTTGCTATTGTTTTGTTGTGTGTTTTTTTTTTTTTTGTATTGTTTTGTTTTGGTTTTTTTTTTTTGTGGAAGATCCTCGCTTACATCAGTGACAGATGCATCAAACTTCTACTTTTTCACAATGAAGGTGTTTGCACTCTTTTTTTGCATGCTGTGCCTCCACAGGAATCACAATGTGGGATGGGGAAAAGAGTGTTTAAATAGTTTAGGGAAATCAAATAATTAGGAAAAATAGAGAGAAGTTGGACAGAGAATAATTAAAACCACAGCTGTGTTGTACGCAGAATATGCGATACAGTGAAGAGGAGAGCAGACACTTACTTGCATAAGTACACACCCACTGCCGTTCACTGTTAGGCTGTATTTCTCAGGGACCTCAGGAAGGGGAGTCTGTTGCAGCAGGAGCCTGTTCGTATTGTTGACAATAAATACCTTCTGAAAAGGCTTTTTGGAAGCAATCTTGACTACATTTTTTGTAACAGAATTGTAGGTGGCCTCACCATAAGCAGCTAGGGCTTGAAGAGCAATGACTGTGTCCTGAAGAAAAAGAAAAAAAACAATTAGCTACACAGCATGAATGGTGCAGAGGAGGTCAAAGTCACAGTTCCAGTACCAAGCACAGTCATTTAATCCTGACTAAAGAAACCCTGAATGTTTGTATAATTCCAGGGTTCCCATATATAGGGAACCATTTCATTCTGGCATACATGTTTTAGAGTGGAAGAAATCTCTCTACTCATATGAAGGTCTCAGAACATAAAATCTGAGCACTAGAGCACAGTTCTCATAGCGGTGAGGTATGTGTTGTCTAGGGAACTTCAGAGCACTTCTTGGTCGTATAACAGCCAGGACTTGGTGTTTTCTGTGTTCATCCCTGACACAAATACCTGTATTTGCTGCTAGTCAAATTACTCTTGTATGGCTTTAACCTTTCCACAGTTAAGAAGAGGGAAAAAGTATTTTTCTCTCTCTGAGAGAAAGGCTTGGTCTCTGTGTGTTTGAGACAGCAGATACAGAAGGAAAATAAGACTCGGTAGTCAAAGCCCCACTGGGACCCTGAACCAGTGCCCCAGTTCCTAGGACTGGCTGAGGAGTGGAAGGGAGTTGTAGCACCTGCGTGGAAGAGAAACCTCCATAGGGATTCTGCTGCCTGATGATCCACTGCACAATCCCGGAGGCCTTTGTGAGATCCTCTTGATTCCGTCCGGGTTTGCAGAGCAATGCCAACAGCACGTAACTGGTGATCTCAACTTCAGCTGATGGGGCATGGTCAAGGAAGGAGGGGGATTCCTCTGATGGAGACCTCTGCACCTGCTCCCAGTGCTGTGAGCCATCTGAACAAAGAGAGGGTGAGGAGCAACCAAAATATTACAGGTGTCTGTGCTGCCTCAGAGACCTACTGTGTCCTGGCCTTTCTCACAAGTACTCTCTACAGAGCAACAGGTGTGCTGCAAATGAACTCCAGAGATTACTGGTGAGGGTTGGTTCATGTGTCAATATTCTCAATATTGTCAAGGACAGACCACATGCCATCAGCAATATCTGTTCCCACTTCCCAAATTCCCAAAGTGGCTGAAACTCACCAACTTCCTTTGCTGATTTCTGTAACGCTCTAAGGAATGATTCGCATTTTTCTGCCTTGCCAGCTAAGCAGAAAGCATAGGCCATGAGTGCCTGAGTGTAAATGTCACTGATAATCTTCTCAGATGCAGTTTCCAGACAAAAAAAGGCATTTCGCACTACAGGGTACTTCAAAAAAACGAAACAAAACAAAAATACAGATCAAATTGAGGACGATAGTCTTCACCTGGCCAAACTTTTTTTTTCTTTAAACCTGTTCTTCATCCTGTCACTATCACAGCAATGAGAATGGGACTTCAGTTTTTACAGTGACTTCAGGAGAGAGAATACAGAATTCTTTAAAGAGGAATTTCAGAGAAAACATCAGATAGATCAAACAGCTTCTCAGTGTATTCTTGAAGATATCAGTCTATAGACAGAAAACTGAGGTTTCTTTCACAGCTAATTCCTTTTGCTTATCTCCACAACAGTAATTCATGCTCCATTTCTGTAGTCAAGTGTCTGTTTAAATACCAGCCTCGTGCTTTAAGAGGTATAGAGATGGGGAACTTCTCTACCATAACAACTAGTGCAGATACAGAGCAGGATCACATTCTCTGGGAGTTGTCTCTCTCCCTCTTTCTCTTTCTTTACTACCTAGACAATTTGTAGCAGACACTGGAGTCAAGTCAACAACTGGGGAACCAACTCCAGCTGAATACCAGCAGCTAAAGGTCTCCTTACCGAGCTGGAGTGCTGAGCTTCTAACATGGCAATGGTGATGTAAGCAGAAAGTGACAGCTCGTTATCTACTCCTCCCTGAAAAGGACACAGAGAGAAGATCAATCAGTGAATGCCATAACTGAGAAGTCTTTAAATTCAACATGACACATCCCAGATGGGGGAGTGTGGCCAGTTCTGGAGGCAGGAAAGCATAAACATAGCTCTTAAACAGCTCTCAAATCAAGAGAAGCCTGTTGCTGTCACCTCAATGAACATCACTCTCTCAAGCTTACAGTTCTGTAACCCTATCTCAGGTGCTCATAAGATGTGCAGTGTGCGGAAGCTGACCAAGCTGAAAATAGTCATAGTAAGGTGTGGAGAGTTAGTAGCCCTCTGCAGAGGACAGGCATTTGGAGTAAAGTATAATTTTTGACAGTAATGAAAGACCATGTTCTTAATGAAAAGAGTGTAAATTTGACCAAGAAGTCATTCTCTACCACCTTCAAGGCATTGTTGAAGAGTGTCCCAACACTTTGGAAACAGCCATCTGGCTTCTGTTTGCTTGCCAGCCACATCAGGGTTTGAGCCTGGACATTGTCATCAATATAGATGAAGTGACTAGCTTGTGCAAATGATTTGTACACAAAGGCAGTGAGCCTGCAAGGGAAAGATGAAGCTGTGAGATGAGCACTGGAAGTAGGAACGGAAAAGTTTGCCCCTCCCATTCATTCCATGTGTAAGCATGAAGAATTACAGCCAACATGTTGGTGGCTTGCTTTCTCTTTGTGTGCTCCTCCAGGAGAGGCTAGTTAAAGGGATGGGACACATCTGTCTTGAACACTCTGAGGCTGATCCTGGCCACAGAGCACTGCAGTGCATTGGGCTTCATGGGTGACAGCAGGAGCGTGAATAAAAAGTCAGCTGGGTCCTTAGGGATCACCTTCTCTGCAAACCCTCCTGGCAGGGAGTGGAGATCCATTTTTCTTAGTACTGACAGAGTCCCAGTCCTAGCCAGCTCTGTACATCTGGTTTAGCTAGTACGGATGAATTTACATGATGCAGATAAGACAATGCAAATTCATCTCAGCCATTTCTCCCAGTCACTCACCATGTGTTCCCTTCTTTATCCCTGGTGCCAAAGATGCTGTAGGAGCCGTCGGGATGTTTGTATGAGAGCTGCTTCTGGTAGCCTGCAGAAGCATAGAAGAGGAAGTGTTCCCTAATTTAAAAACAAAGCTGTATTTTGTTTGCTATCGGATTTGTCTGAAACCACAGTGAAAAAGAGAGTGGAAAGGCAATGTGTATCTACCAAGCATCAGGGGAGCCCTGAGGGAGCTTAGATGGAAGAATGGAACATCTTGTCCTGCAGAAACAGTCACAGAACAGGCAGAGCTGTATAACCTCTGTTCTCCAACTAAACTAACAGGATTAGGATACATGCTGTACCAGGGTGGCAAAGTAGAAAGGGGCTAAAAGACAGAATCTCAAAGGAAACATGACAGTTGAGTCTCAGCAAAATAAGATAAGAAAAGAAAGAAAAACCAAAGATAAATGTCTTGATCAGGGCATCCCCTTGGGTCACTGAGCTGTGCTACAGCAGCATAGCTGTGCTCCTGCTCACTGGGCCCAATGAGGATTTCAGCATTCATTTTAAGGGAAACACAAAGCTCTCACCGCTCACTAAGTATCCGATGGCCTTGGATTTCACCTCCTCACTCAGCTGTTCTGTCTCGTTCAGATAGTCCAGGATGCAGATGTTGGGTGCAAACAGGACCATGTTCTGCTCCCCACAGCCGAATGGCATCTGGAGGAGCTGGTGCAGGTTCTGCATGGCAGTGCCCATGATGTCACCTGGGGAAGCAGAGATGCCAGGTGGAATTAGCACAACTCATGGTCACTGAAATAAACAGTCATTTATGTTCCATAGGCAGAGTCATAGAAAGCCTGGCTGGGGTTGCATGCCTTTCCAACAAGAATGAAGCCATTAGTGCCAAGTGATTTGTTCTGTTCTTCTTTGCAGTCAACAGAGAAATCCCTTCCCTGCCTCTCCTTAGTCTAAACTGCCCCCACCAGAAACACCACCTATTTTAGTGCCACTTCAAGCAGATACTTCTTATTAGAAATGAAAAGAAAAACTTTCATGAAACTTCTGTTTCCAGAGGAGGGAACGGGAACAGCCCACAGATGCTACAGTGAACCATATATCGCAAAATTAACAACTAATGCTGAAAAGGGACATTGGTTACACAGATTTATTGTGGACCACCTCTAAACTGTTATTTTTAGGAAAGATAGCAGAGACCCAGCAAGGTGTTTCTGGAATGAGCTGAAATCACCCACATTACAAAGCAAAGATTTTATGACTAGTGAATCATGTAACAAGTCCATGTCCTTTTCAGGAAAAGACTGAAAATATTCCACTAGCATCTGATTTACAGATGAGTGAGTGGAAAGAAGTCATGCTGGCACAAGTCTGTCCCAGGTCATAACTCAGAACTGTGTTATTTCAGAGCAAAACATTCTGATGCAATAAATGTAAACAGAAACATGAAGAATGATGCAATCAATATTTAAACTTCATTTCTCTGAAGTAGCAAAGAGCATTGCTGGGCAAGATCAGAGTCAGTGTCTTTGCTCAAAAGTTTCCCACACATGAGTGGAAACTTGCATTCTGAATCCTGAAAAAGCTTTCAGGTTATATTTTTACATTTTGTTTCTTTTTATGTTTTATTAATTATATATTTACCAACAACAGAAAAGGAAGCTCTGGCTGATCTTTCCACCACATTTGTAGGTAGATCTAGGGTAACCTCTTGAGTAGACACATCATCTGTGGAGAAAAATATTAAGTGTTTTGTGGTCATTTGTATAGGAATATGGGTTACAGCGGTGAAATGCTCCTGGTAGAAAGTGCACAGTGCAAAATTGCCCATCAGGGAGCAATAACTCACAGCTGTCACCAAGAACATCAAGAGAGAGGGGGGCACAGCAAAATCAAACTTGTGAAAAACAGACGAAATGGTGCAGTAACTGTCACTGCTCAACGGAAATCAGTTGAAGAGGGTAAGGTTGGTGCTCACATGCAGTAGTGTCTGCGAATCCTGGGGATTTCTTCAGTGAGACAGTGGGGAGAGCTGGTCTGTGAGGGTCAGGGCTGCTTTTGTGCCTCTCTTAGGCAGACTTTCCAGGAAACCTTGGAAACTCTTTGCTGTCAGCACCGAGATGGCGTGGAAGGGAACGTTACAATCCCTCTCCCATTCCCACTAGAAGTGGAAAGCTGCAAGCTAGCTACTATACAGATGACGGGTCATCTCCATTTGATAGCCTCATGGCAGTCTTCCTTCAGCAACGCAGCACTGCTGACTGCAGTCTAAGTGACATGCACGAGGTCACAGAGATTGACATGTAACACTCACACTCGCTGTCATTTGGGCAACTCCATGAAAAAGGGGAGGGAGAGCATCAACGAGCACTGCAGGAAAGAGTTCAAACTCCAACCTTCCTTTCAGTTCCTCTCAGGACAAAAGACCCTTACCTTTTGTACAGATTAGGGAGTTCTGGGTCTTTTCCCTTCTGATGCCTTCAGGCTGCGTGGTGATGGGAAGAAGAGACACACGTGGTGGGTGAGAACAAAGCACGCAGAAGAAACGCAGTGACAGAAGAGCCACCACCCCACCACATCCTCCTGCATCGTAAGACAGCTGGGTTGAAACAACAGTTTACAGGTTCATACTTGATGTGGCTGCTACTAAAAGGGAGTTCCCATCAGAGGGAGTCCCTCATTTCCAGTTTCTCCTCTACATGAGGGAGACGTGCACTTACCAACACCCACTGATCCTCATGGAAGAGGACATCAGATGGGAGTGGACTTGGGCTTAGACTGAACAGCCAGACCCTGTCCCAGCCAGATGAAGGTGGAGCCAAACCAAGAGTTCTTTAGGGAACCTGAAAACCTTTTGCTTGCTTTTGGTACTTTTGCTGCGTTTTACTTTCCTCATGGAAGGGCAAATAGTAAGAGTTGTCAGCAGTACCTCAACCAACAGTATTCTCATCTGGGTGTCCCTGTAGTCAATACTTATGTTCCCAGGTGCCTTGTCTCCACAAGCTTCATCATCCTTGGTCTCTGCAGTAATTCTGAATGCTACATTACCTTAAATAGTAGCAGAACGGGAGAAAAAAAATGAACCTCTATCTTGCAGAATGATGGCTAAAGTGAGACATTTCATCTGATAATGAATATCTACAGATATTTAGTGCAACATAATGAATCATCAGTCTCTCTAGATGGGACGTATGGGAAGAGAACTGATCTCTGAAAATGGGAATGATAAACACACTGCAGTTGTGGAGAAGTACTTTAGCCCAGACATCTGGAAAGACCAGTGGTAGATCAAGTTCTCCAGGTTGGAAGATTAGGTTTCTCAGGCAAGGTATCAATTGATTAATATCAATCTCAGGACAGAAAACCAGGTAGATTCAAAGGCACTTACCAATTTCTTTGGGGAAAATATTCCAGACATAGGTCTTTCTTTGTTTGGCACATACACATCCATCATCCTCAGGAGAGATGAGTTTAGCCTGATAATCAAGGGAATCTGACAGCAAAACATCAATCTGGGAACAGAAAGAGGAGTGTGATGGAATGAAGATTTTGTACCATAGGCAAATGGTGCTTTATTGTTAGAGGGGGTGTCAAGGTCTCTGCTTATGTCCACTGTAGAGCAGATTTAAGGCCTGGAATGAAGGTGTTAGATGAATCAGACATAACCTTAACCTTTTGCTGCTCATTGCATTCTCCACCAAGATGTTAAAAACCTATGCATGCATTAGATTCCTGATCAGGATCCTGAGTTATGTTCAGCTGACCGGGTGCTAATGGCTTGCAAAGGAAACCACTTGTGTTTGTTTTTCTGTTGTTGTAGGAATACTTGAAAAACAAGATGAAGAGATGAAAACCTCAACAATGGAGACTTTTTTCTAGGGTTTTTAAAACCCTAGGGGTTTTTGTACTCAGGTCAAACTGTTAACAGAGTATGCAAAAAAAATCCTAAATTTTGTCTTGATTTTTCCTCCTTTGGTGGTGATTTCTTCATCAGCTCTCCAGTCTCACAAGGCAATCTAGACTGTACACTTGCCTCTTTTTTTCAGGATTCCCAGATATAACATAAGAAGCAAGAAACAAAACAGAAGATCCCTGTTTATTTTTTCAGGTATCCTTTAAACCATGTGTAAGCTCCCTCCACGCAGAGGTGCAGCACACCTGTGATCTGGAACCATTTTGCCTGGAAAGTACTGAATATTGAGAGTACAGCCCTCCAGTGCCTGGGAACAATAGAGCCTGTAGCTGGACAGATGCTCTGTGAGGCAAGTACTGGACTTTTGTGCTCCCTGTTTTGGTACTTTTGGGAACTTTTGCCCCAGAGAAGAAGGGTTTCTCTGCTCTCCTGCTGTTGCTCTTCACACTTTCTTCTGTTTGGCAAGCACAAGCCCTTCACTTCTTCACCACTTTCACATACATCCCTGAAGACCCCACTAAAACCATTGATGGATTGCATGACTATGGATGGTGAATGATGCTCTGCAGAGCACTTATTTATTTCCTATGTGGATCTCAAGGCTGTTGCTTATACACCCATCCAAGCCACAGGTCACACAGATGTCCCTGTGCTTTGTAGTGGTTTAGGAGGAAAAAATCAGGTCAGGAAAATCTGTGATCAGACAGAATGATCAGTGCATCAATCAAGGAACAGATCCTGTCATCTACACCAATCATTTTGCTGCAGCTTCTTTGGGATGGGTTAAGGTCCAAGAGTGTGAGCAGAAGTACACACCTTAATGCAGTGCTCAAGGTAGTTGAAGACATTGGCTCTAAGCAGGAAATCTTCTCCTCGGATGATGGAGTATGGCAAGGTCAAGTCCACAAAGAAAGGCTGGAAGGCTGTCAAAGTGGTAGGCACAGACATACCAAATCCAACCGACTCTTCCACACAGAAGGCACTGGCCTTCCATTCGGTGATGGTGTCAGGGATGGTGTAGGAGATACTGGCTTTTCCAGTAGAGCTGATGGGAATGGATAAACCATGAGTTTAGACAAGGTAAGTTTCATTGCATCTCAGCAGAGGCAAAAGGTTTTGGAAAACAACATAACCCCTATTCTATCTGCAGAAATCCCATATCCAAGTTCCCCTGGAATTTATCACCCAAATCTTCTGAGAAAAGCCCATTTGAAAGTTCTTCTGCCCATTATTTCCCTGAGTTTGGAAAGAAAACTCAGAATTCTTGTTTTGCAGACCCATATTTTAATTAGATGTGTCCCTCTCCTTAAGAAGGGAATATGACATGGTACACACAGAGGGAAGAGTTGTCTGTGAGGACAGGGTAATTTTATCATGGAAAAGAGAAGGGCAGGTGATAATTGAAAAATCTAGGTCTTCCAGACCAAAAAGCAAGAAGATGTGGCAATTCCTTGCCACCTTGCAGGACAGAGGAAAGATTTATTAACTCTTAAAAGCAAGGAGAAGAGAGAGAAGTACTCACTTGATTAGGACTATATCCCAAATCCAAGTTTCAGGGAAGAATTCCCGAATAGTCTCAAGGATGGGTCTCTTCCCACGTTCCTCTCTAGCAACTTCAGCTGATAAGAAATAATGGGAATTTAGTCAAACCTGCTTTGTGTAATGAAGACTCCCAGAAAGGACAGGTTTTAGTATGCATGGGCCAGCATGAAGGCTGATTAGTGTTTACCCATTTCTTTTTAGCTGAGACTATTGGTAGTGCCACAAAAATATTGTCACTAATATATCTCTGAGTTAGGTACAACCTGGTGTCATAGAGAAAGAAAACATTACTTGAAGTGTTTTGGTCTCCTGATAAGAGCATGAGACCTAGGGCTAGCACTCAGGTCACTTGGCAATTAGATCTGTTTGCTGTCACACTGTTGTACCATCTTTTCAAACAAGCTCTGGTCAGAAGGGAATCAGGTGCTATGGTGTTAGATTTGTGTGACACTCTTCTGATTGCCAGCACAAAACTGGATATGAATCAGAAAGGTAGACCCGAAAAGCTTTTTTGGGCCTTGGCCATTATCTTAAGCAATCTCATTCTGTGCCAGACCAATATTCAACATCAATACCAGTGTGATTCATGACCACTATCCATATCCATGTCACATGAATACCACTGCATTTAAGGAGAAAAATAAAATCCCTTTCTTGTCTTATATTACCTGATGATTTGACACGGTTTGTAGAAGCCATGAATCCTGCATTCAAGAAATATGCTGGAGGTCTCAGTGTCTCACTAGTACACACAACTGGTTGCCGAACCTTTGAGTTGGTAAAAAATTTCATGCCCATATCCTGTAAAAACACATTTTATTGTGGGCCATAACCATACTGTAGCTGAGGTTTTTTTCCATTCCTCTGTTTCCCATTACTGCCTTTCTACCACAGAGATGTCCAAAGACATTGTGACAGACTTGTGCACAGTCTTGTGAAAGCTTTGTGCATGCTGGAAAAATCACAGTAGGCGGCAGAGTCAACTGATGTCCATGAGAAGAGTTTTCCATGTATAATTTTTACTAATAGTTTTATTTGCAGAAACATCTAAAGCTACACTAAGTGGAAACTCAGTTCAACAAACTTAAGTAATATACAGGACATTTACCCTCAGGAACTGATACACATCTGGGCCTAGTCCAGACATTACAGGTGTGTAATACAAGCCTTTGTGAAAGATGTTGTCAGAGGAGACACAGGGGTCTTGGGGGTCATCTTCTAGATTAAGCCCATCGAAGATGTAGCCTTGAAGGTCTTGCAGGGGATGCAGGTGGTATACCTGTGAGGGGGAAGGAAACAAAACCTGTGCTTGTGGAAAGATCAGTTCTGATTGCAGTGTCATGTGCTGCAGATTGCCAGAGCTGAGATGTTGGCATCTGAGACAGGGATCTCTTTCCTGGATTGAAAACTGGCTGAACGGCTGGACCCAGAGGGTGGTGATCAGTGGCACAGAGTCGAGTTGGAGGCCAGTAACTAGTGATGTACCCCAGGAGTCAGTACTGGCTCCAATCCTGTTCATAATGATCTGGATGATGGAGCAGAGTGTGCCCTCAGCAAGTTTGCTGATGACATCAAATCCCACATGAAAGAGGAATTCCAGCTGCCAAGACACAAAAGCTGTGTATTGCCTATTGCAGATGGTTTATGCCCAGCACATGCAAAAAGCAGTAGAAGTCTAACCCAGTCTAACAATCTCAAGTGGAGATTTTAATGGAGGAAAAGGAGGAGGAAGCAGTGGAAGGAGGCAATGCACTTGTTTGGGCAGCTTACCATTTCTGCAGACAGCTCGGGCTCGGACCTCAGGAGCAGCACGCTCTGATCCACTGCCCTCACGGCACAGAAGGAGTTGGCAGCAGCTTCAATGTCTAAACTGACACTGGAAGCTGAGCGCATCAGCTTGTCAGAGAATTGCAACTGGACCTGGAATTCAGCAGACAGATGTTGGTGTGGCTAATCCCTGCTGCTCTGGGCTGCTCTGGATGTGTGTGATTGGGGGGCGAGAAGGAGAGCAGAAGGCTCTCCTGTTAAAGCCCAGGTAGCTGCTTGGAGAGGGATGTCTGGGCTCCACTGTCTGTTGACCAGGCCTCTGCTATAATGGGGATTTATGTAATAATCACACCTAAGACTCCTGTGCTAGCTGAAATGAAGTTTAACTTAAGTGACTTGAAATAAAGTGTGATTCTGTGGCTGCTATTATCAAATATTATGATACAGACCACATTTAATAATCATTAGAGAACAAATCACATTTTTGCTAGGTCCATGGTCCACCTTAGCAAATATTTAAAGCAGGTTCTGTTTTAATTCTTTTCAGAGCAAAATTTTACATTTGTGTTAGGTAAGAGGGAAAAAATAGGAGTCAAGGACCACATCAAGTGACTGGAAACTTTTTGTTTAATCTCACTTGTTTTGTTTTCTTAATGTTTTGTGTGTCTTGTTTTTTAACTGTTAGAAAAATCTTAATGGTGAAACCCAATTTCAAAATGACAAATAAAAATGTACTCATGGAAAGAACATGTAAGGAAAACTTAAACCCCAGATTGCTATTTTTTCTTTCTTTTATATATGTATTTATTTCCAGTAAACTCAAATTGCATTTTTCAACAAAAAACTGTAAAAAATTAGATTAAATAGCGAAGTGGGGTAAAGCTAAAGTGTGTTCTCTATGTTAAACAGACTCTAGTTTAAACTAAGAGAGCCTAAACTCCAGTCTAAACTAAACAGAACACTAGTATAGTTCAATAGAGGCGGGAACCATCTGGGAGTAGTGCGAGTTTCCTGTAAAGTAGTTTTTAATGTTAAGATTTACCTTTTGACAATAAGGCCAGGAGGTGGAGGTAGAGGAGAGAGATAAGGCCAAAGAGAAAAAAGAGAATGAAGAGAATAATGTTAAGAGAAGTGGAAGGAAGCAAGAAATAAAACTGGAAATCTGTTGTGAATGTGTGCACAAAGAAATTGCATGTTTCTGACCACAGGTAAGACTTGCTGTATGTTAGTGTCTCTCACCTTGTTTTTGAAACACTTCTCGACTGGAAATCGGACACTGTCTGCCACCAGCTCCTTGGCGGGGTGTAAGGTATACACCAGCAACCGAAGGGAGGGAGCCATTTCCTCACTGACCTCAAGTGGGATAGTGAAAGTGCCATTTTGGTCTGTTAGAAAAGAGAAGGGGAACAATAAAAGAGAGAAACTCACAGATCTGCTGTACTAGTAGCCATCCCCAACTGGCATATAGCTGTATCAGTCACTGGTCAGTCTGTACTTAGACAATAAACTGAAAAATCCTGGATTTGCCAAGAGGTGACATGCCTGGGTTTGGATCCAGATGCTCTCAGATATTTTGTGGGTTTAAACATGTGTCCAGATTCAGATAGCCCCCTAAGCCATACAACCCGCATGCCCTGCATTATCCTTTAGGAAGGTTGTTACAGGACACTACTGCTTGACTCATATCAAATGAACTAGTTGCTGGACTAAATCTGACCTATAGTGAAGTTAGTGGCAGTGTTAACATCATGCACACATGCAGGGATGGAGAGAGATACTTCCCTCCCAATAGCTGCTCGATACATCCAGGAAGTCTTGCCTTGGTCCTCAGTTCAACCATCCCTCTTTTTTAATGCAGAAACATGGACTGGCAACTTAACTTACCTGCTTGGATATTAACTTTCGTTTCCCCTGTGAGGACAATCTTGCCTTTTGCCATGCCCTGTGCAGAGAAGAGCGATACATTTATGGGTTGGTAGAGGTTGGAGGTAGAAAGCAGTAATAAAGTTCAATGTACATCAGCAGGACAATCAAGGCACGTACATTGAGATGGCTTCAAATGCTTAAACATCAGCCTGAGGGCATGCTGGATGCTGCCACTGCTGCTGCTACTGCTGGAGGCCTTCCCTGGTCAGGAAGCAGAGGATAGGAAGGGAAGGGGGAGGCTGAGAACACCATGAAGAGTTCCTTGGAGGGAAGAAACAAGAACCCTGGCCTGAGACATTATGAAGGTGGTTCCTTACTATGAACTAGAGTAACATGGCCAGAAATGGAGGTAATTTTCTCTGAGCAGGTAATTTTGCCAAACCACCTTGGTGCTGTTTCTGTCCTTGGGTTGCTGGCTGTTTTGCTGGCTGGTAATCCAAAAATCAGGAACACTCACTGCCGTAATTGCTGTGGATGAACTGCCAGATAGTTGCCTGGTCAAGCCTTTTCAGCAAACCATTGCAACAACCCCACACTCACCACATAGTAGAAATCCATGGTGTTGATGTTCTTGTATCCTTCTGTGTTCAAGACATAGTGCACAGTGATCAGCTGCTTCTGCCCACAGCTCAAATCTTTCCACAGAGGCTCAATCCTCACAAAGCTGCTAGTCCAGGAGTAGAAGCGCTGGATGGAGAAAGATGCATCGGGGTAGGAAGGCTCTATCCAACCATCAGAGTGGCACTGGTCACTGGTTTTATAAGTTGCCTGATCAGGAGAAGGAGTGCGGAAGAAAATGAAAACAAACATATGTCACTAGGGAAATTGTTCTCTCGTACTGATATCAGAATGATTAGTTCACACAAAGCATATATTTAAGAACTGCATCTAAAACCAAACTGGTAAGGAAAAAACAGCACAGGGGTCTTGCAGCAAGCCATTGCATTGCACCAAATTAGATGTTTTCCTCACTTCTTTCATAGTGATTTTTGAGAGATCTAGAACATGAAATAAACTAGATAAAGCACATTTTATTACCAGAATTGAAAATTCATTCCATTTTTTGGGGGTTCAGTTTGAAAGAAGCCACCTCTCTCTGTTTCTCTGTTCAGCCTTGTTTTGTACTCACTTTCAAACTGATCTCAGGATCAAACATTTCAGACGTGTCAATGCTAAACTGTGCAATGCCATTATCATCAGTGGTGAAGTTGTCTGTGTTCTTGTTGTTGACAAATAGATGAACAACCTCACTGGGAATGGGAGAGTCGTCTTTGTTTACCAGCTTGATCTGTAGAAAACAATGTGAAACGTTCATCATCTTTTTGTACATAGATGCTAATGTTTTGTACACCTTTGCTCTCCACAGCAGAATTGCTTTTGGTTCTCCATTCAAAGCACTATTTCAGAACTGAAATGTCTCTTTTCACTTTCTGGTGGCTATCTCAACTATCTTATGAAATTTGGAGGAGCTTCCTCAGCATCTGCTATGTCATTGATAATGTCCTTTTGTGGAGCAAGAACTGCTTATGTCTCATCCTTTTCCCAGTAAGTCACTTCTGGCTACACATTTCCAGTTTAAAGATACCCTTCCTTTCCCACATTTTTTTCTTTCTTAGTCTTGAGAGTCTGCTAATGATACTTTCAGTGTCTGAATGAGTTTTCTCCAGATCTTTGTTTTGAACACTTTTCTGATTCTGACCCCACTGTCTATGCTGTTTATGTCTTAAATAAAAATGAAGACACCCTAGGTTGCTAGAACTGAGCATTTACTTTGAGTTTTTTGTTTTTTTTTTTTCAGAAGAAAGATGGCAGAGGTAATAATATATTAAATACAAGCTTAAGACATGGACTATCCTCACTGCCCAGAAACAGCTGGAGAGAAATGACTTCTGAAACAAAAAATAACGATTTTGTTAACAAGTAACTAAGTACAATTTAGTTAACAATTTAGATAACAGTTTTAGAGAACTGAAGTATTCATGTGGATGTTGACTTCAGTGGGACTGACTGCAACAGAAGTGAAGGCATACAACATATGGCCAGCAACAGATACTTCATAGCACTGGGAAGGACTGTGAATGGCATGAGGTGACACCAGGACAGGGACTGGGATCTGCTGCACTTTGAGTATCAGTGGCTTCCAGACAATAGTTCCCCTGACATGACCCTCAAGGGTTGGGTTTTTTCTCAAAAGCGAAGCTGCTGCCTGAAGCCATGGTCAGCAGCTTTGTCTGAGATGTGACATCCCAGCCTCCTACCTCATGTCTTCCAGCATGTTCAACCTCTAGTGCATGTGATAATGTGTGTGTTTGAGGAATTCACTGTGGCACATCACCCCAGGGAGCCTGTTGACTCCCACCCTCCAGTAAGACATGGTAAGATGCACAGCAATCTGAAGAACAGAGCAGAACCAGGGACCAAGCGAGAAAGGTATAGAGACATCTTCCAGAGTGGAAAAAAAATCCTTTAAAGACAATCTGTTTTCTCTTTTCAGTACTACTAGTAAGATGTCCCCTTATCCTTTCCTTGCTGAAAAAAGCTGAACTGAAGGAAAGAGAGGGATTTACCCCTACCCTTTAAACCACTGACAGAGTTATGTGGAGCTTGTTGTGAAACATAAATCAATGAAAAGTCTTGTTGAAACAGAAACTGCTGTTATTTCCTTATTTTTTTCTTAAATTCCTTTCTTCCCTCATGCCCCTGTGGTTTTATCATCTCTTACTGGCATATGATGGTCAATTCTGAAGGGAGAGACAGTGTTTTATATTAAGCTTAAAATGTAAGTTAAAACATAACTGTGTTGCTTCAAAGTATTTCTGGCAGAATCACATTCAGAATAAAGTAATTCTCTCCAGTATTCACAACTACCAATAGGGCACTGTATGTAAAGAAAGAACCTCGGGGAGAACACCCTCCGCCCCAAACAGTCCCCCAATGTTCCCATCACTGTTGTTGTGTGATGGCCTGTCAGTCACCTTCAGTACAAGCCCTCTATGCCTTTGCTTACCTGTCCAAAGTAAGGAATTCCTCTTCTGTAGTGGCGATCCATGTTCTCAAACTGTATGCTGCTCATCACCCGAGTTATGGAAATAGACTGAGTAGCTGTAAGTTGCAGGCCTGTAAGACATGCCCAGAGTAAAGAGAAGATATACTTTGCCTTGCATGTAGCTTCATCAGAGTTAGTGTTTGCCTGGAGATGGTCACTGTGCTTATAAAAATGGATCTTCTTCAGGAAGACACCCTTGTACTCAGAATACCTCCTACTCTCCTTTTTGACCACACCACTGTGGCTGGTTTTGACTGTCCAGAAGGGATTACCTGTTCCTTTCTCTGTGACAATGGCTTTCACATCAAGATTCCTCACGTAACCAATGCGATTTAGCTCAAAGATGCCGGAGCTGAAAACCTGGGAGAGGCAGCCCTCTGCCTCCAGCTGGAAAGGGAAGAAATAAAATCCTGTTACCAAGGATCACATCTTTCAAAGGGTGCTGGCAGTACATGGGACCCTTCTTTTGTGAGTGGAACCTTTTCCCACTACTTTTAACATGCTTTATACAGGACTGATGGAGACATTATTGACTCAATTTTTCATCTGAAAAGTGTAGACATGAAGAAGCAACATGTCAGTCCTTCAGGTCTGTAGGAAACCAAGAAGAGAAATGAGATGCCCTGAGTTTCTAGCTGGTGATTTAAGCAAATAGATGAGTGAAGTGAAGCATGAAAAAGGGAAAGAAAATTGTGATGAGCAAAGGGAGAGAAGCAAGAACACAATAGAGAGGACAAGCACTAAGATTAATAATAATTATGTATCATACGTCTTTGGTAAATGACTGACAAACTGGGCTTTTCTTGCACCTCCCATATGAATCAAAATCCCTGCACACACTGAGATGGACTTTCCCTTCAACAGGCTGGCCATAGGTGTACCTAGGGGAAGAGGAAATAGGTCCATGAGCTGAGGCTTAAAATATTGACTTAAGATAACACTTGCAGGAATAGACCCAGAGCAAGCAGTGAGCTGAGAAGTCAGAGAATGGAATAGTTTCACAGGCTTTTTCTTAACTCTCCTGCTGTTACAAAAAGATAATACAACTCAGAAGATGAAATATTAATGAGTTCTTTTTCACCCCTAAACCCATGAACCAAAACCACACCTTAAACACAGAAATAAATACCTCTAAAAGCATGAAGGACAGACCTGGTTACCAACCAAGTTATGACTGCTGTCTCCACTCTTCAGCTTACTGGAGCTCTAGACTCACTGAAATCAAAGCAAAACTCCTCATATCTGCAAGGAGATCAGGATTTCCACCCTGAATTATAAATTACAACATCTTGGTGTTAGAGTAAGCAAGGTCTTTTTGAAGACTAAGCTTGGAGGGAGTTTTAAAGACAGCCGGAACCCTAAGACCCCTGCCAGAATTTAACAGTGCTATGGTGTTTAGGTCTCCCTCTGAAGTGGGTTATTGGGAGTGGGCACATCCGACTTTAGCAGGGGACTTCTTAGAAGATTTATTCAACCCACTGTACACCAGCTAGAAGAGAATACTCATACAATAAAATGATATGAGCACACAAGCAAACGAGACCTCCAAACAAGTCAACCCTGACCAACATCTTTGAGGTCCTATTTACTCTGATCTCTTCTCTAAGCCCTGTCTTTCCTCAGTCCTTGGGCAGTTCTTGCTCTTCATCATATTTCTTAACCACTCTGCACCTGGTACTTACACTCCACAGACTTTCACTGTGAACTCTGAATCCAGGACTGTAAGTCTTTCTGGTGCAGTGACTGTGACATCAAACTTCGGCAACACTAGGACAAAGAATGAAAAGAAAAAAACCTCAGCACTGGCACATTGTAAACTTGCAGGCCGTCATGAGATGAAAATCAGCATATATCAGTGTTAGTCACAGATGGAATGGGATCTCAGAACTGGGGTCCCAAAATGATCAAGAAGTATCCTGACTTGCAAAGGCTCACTAAATCATTTCTACAAATCTTTGAGGAGAAATTGTTTTGCCAATTATAAGGCCTAGCATAAAGGACACAGCCAGCATAAAGATGAACCAATAACCAAATTGTATTTGATACAAAAGGGTCAGTACATGGGTGAGCACTGGGGGTACAAACAAGTCAGTCACATTATACATAATCGACATCAATCCCACTGACCCCAACAATGACACCACATCACCAACAATGGGTGGAATAAATGGTGACATGCAGTCTCCCACAGAAGGGATGGGAGACAACCGAGTCAACAAGCCAAACACATCAGACCAAGGAAGCCACACACTCAATATCTACACAGCCCAGTTTACAAAAGCCAGACCTGACTGGAGCCCAGTCCCAGGGAGGCAGGAGGTCCTTCCCCAACAGGGAACTCTGCACAGGGCACCCACCTCACACACAGACACTGCCCCTGCCTGCAAGGGGTCCCAGCTTTTATCCCTGCGTGGGACCCCTGACCTTGGGTTACTCACTGCAGACACCTGGGGCTCATTTACCCAATGGCTCTGTCTGCCAGGCCAGCCCACCCTGGGGGGAAGCCTAAAGGGAAACTCACCCCCCTTTGGGAAGGGCTGTGGGAGTCACCCACATGTCAACCTTAACTTGGGGCTTGGGGTTGATATCCCAGCATTTTAAAAATCAGGACTTCTGAGGTGAATCCTGTGATGTCTAGATGACTTGCAGAGCTTTGGTCAAGAAAGTTTGTGGATGTGGCTGGGAGAATGTTACTTTGCCAGAGTGAAATTTGCAATCTACTTATTGATTTGTTATGCAGATTTTCCTGGTTGAATCTGTGCAAAATAGTTAATTTATCTTCTTTAGATTTTTACTGTTTTGTTGTTGGTTTTTTTTTTTTCCTCTCCAGCTCTTAATTTCAACTAATTTAAGTTGCATTTGAGTTTTAGCAGTCTAAAGGGTTGATTAATAGGTACTCTTCTCTAATAATGTTTTCCACTCCGAATAAAAACAATGGGTGACATTTACCGTATTCCTCCACAAGGAATGAGTGATAGTTTTTGTCTCCCGACTTCTTTGCTACAATAATTTTGTAGTTCCCCAGCATAGGCTCTTCAGTTAGTGGGAATTCAATTTGGATAATGTTCATCTCCGATGTCACATTTTGCCACTGAAAAATCCTGTTGCCTTGTGGATCCTGAAAAAAAAAAAAAAAAAAAAAA
>NW_020799092.1:22020406-22092364 GCF_003259725.1 Athene cunicularia
TTTTTTTTTTTTTATTTTTTTTATTTTTACAAGAGGAAAGCTGAAAGGAGAATGATGAATTACAGCACAAGGAAAAACACAAAAATGTGTTTCAAAAATATCCTTATAAAGCATTACCTTTTCAGCATTTAATTTAGTTTATTTCTTTCCCCACCTCAAAACCAAGCCATTGGACAAACCATCAAACCATGTTTGCTGGACACAGTAGTGGCAACACTTTCTGACTGGTAAGCTTTCTTTCATGCTATGTATCTATGTAGATAGAACTCATTCCTAATTAAAGTATAGCTGATCCAATCTAATGGCTACATTATTTGGCTGACCTCTGGAAAGAAGCATTCTCGTAGTGTTTCCTACAGTGTTCTAGCTGTGTTCTAGAAGCCTTAGAGCCTAGAATCGAGTTAAGGAATGGATCTAGATAAATGATTCTTTGCATAGCTGGAGCTCTGTTTGATGGCCAGATGAGAAGTAGGAGAATAACATAAGTGTAGGGAAAAAAACAACATGAAAATATAAAGTTCAAAACCATCAGAGCCCAGAAGGTAAACAGCATGATTTTGTCTTTAAAAACTTGTAATTAATTTTAAAATAATAGATTTCACTCTTGGTTTTTAGACCAGTATCACAGAGAGAAGACTGTGGGAGCACTGTTTTATACCAGGAACCTAAGTAGTGATTTATTTACATCTTTCCACTGCCTTGACCTGGCATCAATAATGAAACAGCAGCAGTAAAAGCTCCCCTCTTTTGTCAGCTGTGAGGAAGGGACAAAGAAAAGGAATAGAGACCGTGGGATTACAGTCTCCTGCCATCCTGAAGATGACCTTGAGCTCCACGGCAAATACTTGGAATTGTTAAACAGAAAATCTGAAAAACTGCAGCTCAGTCTGAAAAGCTCCTGGCAGAGAAATTCTACCTGAAAAAGCTGCTTCCTAAGGGCTATGTGCTATGTTATAAACTAAACAGATATTCACCACTCTGTCCTGGTTTGTAGATGGGTTTGTCTGTCTGCACAAAGACAATGCTCTCCGTTTTCCAGATCATCACCGACCGCCGCTCTTCTAGGCTGACTGTGGTGCCCTTGGCAGAGAAGGAAATGAAAGCCAGTGGGGCAGAACTGACAGGAGGAATCTGGGAGGAAACAGAAAAACAAGGAGAGGTTGCTAGTCTTGAAGTAGGTTGGTAAACCTGTGGCCTGGGCTCCTACAAAGAGACACCCATCTTATGCCCACCACCTTGATCACCTTCCATCACTTTTCTTAGACCTTTTTTATTTCTTATGTCTATTAGAAATTCTCCTTCTCTGTTACTATATATTTCCCTCCTCTGCTTCCTTTTTCATTCAACAAGTCTTATTTCTTCTGTTACTTGTTTCTCTTCTTTCTGTGCTCTCTGCTCTAATTTTCTTATCCCTTCTTACATTTTTTTTCCACTGGGACATAAATTAAAATCAATTTACCTTGAAGTTGAAGCACTGCAGACCATTGCTTGCTGTCATGGTTTTCTCAAAAATAGTGGTGTTAACAGCACCATATTCTAGGATGACTCTGACAGATATTGTCTCATTGAGGTTAAGGAACTGCAGGCAAATCTGACCTGGAGAGTCAGTTTGGAGGACAGCAGGCACCATCAGGACATACTGCCTGTGAGATCCAAACATCAAAGTGATCACATCACAGAGAAAGTAGAAAGGAGAAACACTCTAAAGAGGATGAAATAAATACCCACCAATGATTTCAAATTAAATATAGGATACTCTGCCAATGCCCTGCAACTCCCAACTACCCAGCCCTGGGTTCCCCATGCCAGCACCCCCAGCTCTTGCCTTTTTGCCCTTCCTCTGAGTCCTGGACCCACCTGCTTTTAGCAGAGCACACTACTGCTACTACTGCTATTGTCTTTTCTGAATGTAGATGTCAACTTCTAGGGAAGTTCTGTGATAGGCAGAAGGTCCACTTCATATTAAATGAAAACCATTCACATTCCAGTTTAACTTAGCTCTCCAGATAGAAAAGATGAGTCATGGCAGTATTTAATATTTAAAGTAAAATTAATGGCACTAATTATCACTGTATTAAAAGCCTTATCATTAATACTATTAGTAATAATATGGTAGTTCTTACAGCTCAGGTTCCTTTGCAGCTGTTACGTGCAGGAGAAGAATAGCCAAAAGGAACTTCAGCCACATTTTTCTCACTGGGAGACAGAAGAAAGAGATCATCTCTCTTCCCAAGAAACAATTCATTGCCTACTGGTTTGACAGCTCTGCAACATTCCTCACCAAACACTCCAGAGGAAAGGAGTCAGTCCTTCAACTCCTCCCTGGCTCTTTTCTTAGATGCTAGTGCCTTTATAATTGCAGCAAGGGGTGGAGATCCCAGTCTATCCTACTCCTTGCAAGAACCTCCCCTAACCCTACTGGAACCTAAACCAACCCAGTGTCTTCACTGTAACACTTTACTGCATTTCTCCGAATGTCTGCACAAAATGTCCTTCGTGGTCTTGTTTTCAAGGTGAGGGGCTTGACTTTTTACACAGGCTTGGCACAGCACAGAAAAGCATAAAATTACCTAAACCAGAACAAGCCTTCCAAACCAGATTAACATTTGAGGGTTTTCCCCATCACTGTTGGATTTCACCATCTGGATTGACAGTCTGTGTGAAGTAGACTTAACTTTCTATACTTGGACACCTGATTCTGATAAAATAATGTATTGGCCTCTCTTTTCCCTTGCTTCAAAGATATTTTTAATATTGAAATGGAATAATAGAGAAGCCAGAAACACAAAGAGATCTAACAGGTCTTAACTATTTCTACCTTAGCAACTGGCCACTTTACAGTGTTATCGAAGTTTGATTTATTTCAGCTTGAAATTAGCCAGTTGACGAGTCCATGTAAATTTATTGGTGCTCCAGGTTTTTAGTTTTCACACCTGTGTGGAAGATAATGATCTTTTATCTTCTTCTAAGGAGAAAAAAGAAAAAATCTGCTTTCATCCAAAGACCTTATTTTAGAATAAAGGATTACCTTCTTCTTTTGTTCTCTTGTGCTCTCAAGACAAAATAAAGCATTCTGTGTGCTGCTCCACGTAAGAAAAGCAACATTAGAAAGCAGTTGTTTGATAACTGGAATTCATTTTTTTTCCATTCCATGGCTGGGAGGAAGTTATGAAGCCAACTTTCTTCATAGTAGCCCATATGGTGCTGTGCTTTGCATTTGTGGCTAAAACAGTGTTCATAATTCACCAGTGTTTTGGCTATTGCTGAACAGTGTCAAGGCTTTCTAACTTCCCCACCTTCCATTAAAAAAAAACAGTAGTCTGAGGGTGGGCAAGAGACTGGGAGGGAACACAGTTGGGACAGCTGACCCAAAGTGTCCAAAGGGACATCCCATACCGTATGACATCATGCTCAGCAATAAAAGGTGGGGTGAAGGACGAGGAGAGGGGACGTTTGTGGTTACGGTGTTTGTCTTCTGAAGCAACCACTACACATACTGAGGCCTTACTTCTCAGTAAGTGGCTGGACTCTCCCTGCCAATGGGAAGCAGTGAATAAATTCCTCTTTGTGCTTCTCTTTCACGTGCACCTTTTGCTTTCCTCATTAAATTGTCTTTATGTCAACCCAGCAGTCTTTTTGCCTTCCTTCTATTCCTCCATCCCCCAAGGAAAGGGCTGTGACCGAAAGGTAGGGTGGGTGCTTGGCTGCTGCCTGGGGTCAACCCACCACTGTATGTTATCAACACGGTTAAATTTTGTAGACCTAAAACCACAGAGATATGGCTTCAAAGGCAGAGGGACCATGCTTTTCTCTAATCTCCTGATACACTGTGTGACAGCCTCTTCTTATCTCTTGCTAGTGTGTGATGCAGGGAATGGTAATACCTGCCACGTAGGACAGCTGTGAAACTTTCTTCACTTATGACTTCAAATTTTTCACAGAAGTATCAAACGATATGACACCGGGACAGGGCAGCAGGTGATCCCCCAGAGGTCTCTCTGTGGCATGCTGTGGTTTCTTAGACCACAGACAAGTCTGATGTTGTGCTCTGAAAGTCCAGCTCCCTGTCATTTCTATTGAAGAGGATCTCTACCAGCTCCTACACTTGGGGAGCTTCACTAGGGATCAGGCTTGATTTTCTCTGCAGTGGGATATCCACGTCAGCAGCTGTTAGGAACAGAAATTCAGTGACAAAGGCTTGAACTCGAGTTGACATTGTAAAAAAAGTAGATGATCAGTATTGCATGTTCTTACTCTCCCTGGCTTTCTCATGTTGTTATGAATTTATTACAACATAATAAGGTATTAATCCAAAACAAGCCAATCTGATCATCACGGTCCACATCCTTATACAGCTATAAGTTTTCTGAGGCTACTTTTGAAAGTTTAATCAAAAGATCAAGTGGGTCAGGTGACATTCAAAGGCTGTATAGATAGAGGAGGGTATCTGTGTATAACTGACTCTTGTAATGAGTGGGGGTTTTGGCCCAAATATCGATTGGATTGTGGCTTTGGTTACAAAGTCCATACTCATATTTCCAAGAATTGGCACCAGTCATGATGTCTTCTGTTCATATATGCCTTCTGAATGGTAACCAACTGCAGGACAAAAATGATCCAGGCATCCTATATCCAAATATCTCACTGCACTAATTTAAAATCTCCACTAACCAGAATGGAGAAGGTACATCTAGTAAGGAAATAAGCAAACAAGAAATGCAGTTATCTGGAATAGAGAAGTTATTGGACTAATATGTTTGCAATCAAACAAATACCCTGGATGAAAAAAAGCAACTACACCTTATCATAATAAAAGAAGCTAGAAGTCATCCCATATTTTTGGCTATAGCATATAATCACTTAGATTTCACAGGAAAATCAATCAAATTCCACCTGATGCATCAAATGGGTTGTTTTCAGAACAGATATTTACAAAATCATTGACATATGGTTTTTCTGGGGCTTTTTTGTTGTGGTTTTTTGGGGTTTTTTGTTTGTTTTTCTGACTGCATCTCCTTGCACTTCACAGAACCACAGAATCATTCAGGTTGGAAAAGACCCTTGGGACCATCGAGTCCAACCTGCAGCCCTGCTCTACAAAGTTCTCCCCTACACCACATCCCCCCACAGCTCATCCAAACGGCCCTTAAACACCCCCAGGGATGGGGACTCCACACCCTCCCTGGGCAGCCTGTTCCACTCCCTGACCACTCTTTCTGTGAACAATTTTTCCCTAATGTCCAGTCTGACCCTCCCCTGTTGCAGTTTAAAGCCATTCCCTCTTGTTCTGTCCCTGATCCCCTGTGAGAAGAGACCGGCACCAGCCTCTCTGCAATGTCCTTTCAGGGAGCTGCAGAGAGTGATGAGGTCTCCCCTATCCCACCCGTTTTGTTTAACTCATGTGCACATGTGTAAGAAGCCTGTGGAGATTACTCTATTGAGAAATTAGAGATGTTACTTCATCTCCAGGTCAAGAGACAGTACTTGGGGTTCTATTCTTTCCTCATAGAAGAATCAATTCAGATGATTGGCACCTAAGTTAACCGAAACCTCCTCCCCACACATGCTGACACAGAAGGCATGTAAGATTCTCTCCTTAGTCCTCTGTCACTGACATTTCTTGGAGATCAGTCTCAAGGCTGCAACACAATCCCTTCCCAGGAGATTTTGGAAGAACTCATTGATCTTCCTGGGCATATATGAGGAACTGTGAAGCAATGTTAGTGAAATATCTGTATACAGATGGATTATCTTGCGTTCTAGACTCAAAATTACTTGTTTACCAGCCTAACTTTGAGTGTCACCTAAGCCATAACTTCAGACCTCAACTAGTCTTGTTCAGTAATAACACCACATTCAGCTAGAGCTGTGTCTTTGCAGATGGACAGCAATGAGAGAGAGCCTTGGCAATAGTAGAATAAGCTGACAGATTTAGTTAACTTTGTTAAGAAACGACCCACCACCTGCGTATAGATAGCTTTCTGCCACGTAAACAGCTCTGCTGCACTCATAGTTAGACTCTAAAAATTGTGCCTTTATGCTTGTAGCTTAATTTATTTGAGGCACTAGATATATTCTGTCAGTAAAAGCTTATCTTCATGAATAAAAGCTGTCCTGTTATGACAGACTATAGCGATATTACTCAACTGCAAAATTATTTTCATAAAGAACTGGTCACAGTGATTTCTCTGTCAAGGAATGACCTGACCTCAAATTTCACTCACTATTATTGCAAAGAGACCTGTTTCTTTCCTGTTGGAGCAATAAAATGGCTCTAGGAAAACTCCAATAGTCTCTAGAGCTACATGTTTTTCTTGGGTTTGTAGCATTTACAGCTGCTCACATGTAATTTCATTATGGTACTCCTTACTCTTGCAATTTATTGTCATCACTCAACCATTCTTTGTGCTTGACTGGAGCTGTGGAGGAGAGGAGAGTGGTAATTCTGTGAGAGTTTGCCCAGCCTAGCAGAACAACTCTGAACTAGCTAGCTGAGCACTGCAGTAGGTAGTGGCATGACCTCTGGCAAAGCCCATCTGAGGAGTTCCATGACTACCTTTCCTAGCAGCACCCCAGCTGGCAGTCAGAAGCCAACTTGGATATGTCTACAAGACCTGTAGCCGTATCTTAGAGGTGTAGACGCTGACACCTTTCTCGTAAATGGGTTAATTGCTGCATTCAAAGGAGGATCAACACAAAGAAACTTGGTCATTACAGCTACAAATATTAATTGAAAAGCACTGAAGCGGTCTGCAACTTTGACTATGAGTGCTTCCTATAAAACCTTCTTTAAGCAGATTAGATTGTAACAATTTGTTTAGGCGTAGTAAAGGTCGAAATGCTTGGTCTCGCCCAGGTGGTTGGGGAACAATGCTGAAGCATGGTAACTACAGGTGAAGTCCTGCTTGGTCGATAGGGTCTCCAGTCAAGCATGCAAGATTTCTTTCATTGTTCTAAGACATGTGAGCCCTGGCAAAGTTCTCTAGCGGTGAGCTCATTAAAGAAGATAAGTATATCCCTAGAGGAATAGTCACAGTCTGCAGTGATTTTGATGAGCGATAGAATTTATTTCAGCAAAATGGGTCAGGGGGAGGGGGGCTGCAATTTATTTCAGCGGTTCATGGTGTTTTCATTCCTGGAGAAGGCAGTGGTGTAAACTATGAAGGTATGTAAAGGTCAGCCAGTTGCAAGGAGTCTGATACTCCAGTGACTCACGTGAGTGTGGATGGGTCATCCAGAACCTATTTTCAAAACTGGGATCTTCATCCTCCTATGTGAAGAGGCTGAGGTCTGAGCAGGAATAGCTCTGTGTGAGCTAAAGTATTAAGACTTTGCTGTGCAGTTTTGATGGCATATGTGCCATTCAAAGATGAGTGAAGCTGGAATATGACTACTGTCAGTACACCTGCACGAGCCTGGAAGTGGATACTGGTGTATGAATGAATTTATCTTTCCTGGTTATACACAGTTTAGCTGTCAGAGCTCAGGCTAAGCTGTAAATTCCAGGGTACCGTTAGGCTATCGAGTCAGTCTGCACTTCTTTTGGGAGTGCTTTGTCATTTTACTGTCCTTATATGGATAGGACCGAGTGTTGTTTGACCCTCCTTTCTTCATGGTCTTGATAGGCAGCAGCAAGGTTCAAATGTAAAGAAGTCACTAATAAAATAACTGAAGAAGCCCCACAAAAAAAATCTCTGGTACTTAGTAAGTTCATTCTTCATACTTGAAAACATAAGTACAGTGTTTATTAGAGGGAGAAAAGAAAATATTTAACAAGAAGTATCCAGAGGAGAACATTTTACATGTAATTTTAAAAATACAGCTAGGTAAGCCCTCTCCTCTAGTGGGACAACAGGCCTGGCTGCACACTCCATCTCATGCAAGCAATCAGCTCATGGCTGATACTGAGAAATCATCTGGTCTACCAAAAACCGACACGAGCTGCATATCATGTTGCCATATATTTGCTCTCCTGACTACCAGAAAGGTGCTTGAGGCTAAACCAGCCATTTTTAGCATGCTGAAGACTGCCAAACCTGTTCTCTGACCTTTTAGCCTCTGAGGAGAATCCTAACCCTTTGTTTCTATTTCACAGCTACGTACAACTCTCCTCTCTTCTGAGCTGTAACTTCTTCACTCCTTAGGTAGAAGTTTTTGCTGTAAGTTCAGGTGACAACTCTTGCCAGTCACATGTAGAAAGAAGTAGCTGTCTGAGGCTTTCACACTGTAATAGCTTTTCTCTGCTTTACGGAAAGCCTGTGTTTTTAAATGTAATTCTGCAGAAATGCCTCACAAATACATTGTACCAACAGATTTATAAGTGTTTGAGACTCCATTAGTCCCTCTTACTTGCCTCTCTGTCCCCCCACCAATTTACAGTGGAATAGCCTTTCCTGGCTGATGGCCCTTCTTATCTGGAGAGATTTTCAGGGGTCATCCAGGAGTTTTCCTTCCTCTTGAGATCTCAGCTATCAGACTACAAGCCTAGAAGGGCTTTACTGACATAACTGTACCCTTAAAGCCCTTTTGTGGAGTTGCAACAACTGTTGATGTAATAGACCTGAATCCTCCCTCTCACCAGCAGGTTGGGCTGTCTGTGAGAAGGGAACTGTGGAGGAGTAATGTCTTTACATGCTTCTTTGGACACGGTTACATGAGTGCAGCTTTGTGGTATGGGCCTGGGCCAAAGGAAATTTCTCAGATATTTTTAGGGAAAAGGCTTTATGGCTGTTCCAGCTGCTCTGAGAAGGGAAGTGTGGGTCTTGGTGTAGACACTTCAAGGTTGTAAAATGAGGTTTACAGAACTGAGAGTTCACAGAAGATGACTCGGAGGAATGAGACTTACCTCTTTAAGAGCAGGTGCTATCTCTTCTCATTTCTTTCACGTCTGTCTTCTGTGTGATATTGCTAGGGATCAAAATGTGAAAAAGAGCGTGGACTTCAGAGTCTCTCACAACTGTGTGGTAAAGGCTACCGTCCCTTTGCGAATAGGAGAGCATCACTTTGACCTTTTTGCTGTTGACCAACATCTAGCATCTAAATCCACTATTTGTTGTTGCAAAGGCTTTTTTATTTCCACCATGACATACCAGAAATTGAACTTGTTCCAGACACATTATGGGAGGCATGCAAAATGCTATTTAGAGTCTGCAGCTTTCTCTCCCTTTATCTCTTATTGTTATCTACTTGGCAGCACAATACTGCACAACAATACTCTTGTGTTACCCGGTATATTAATTGTGCTACTTTAAGGATGCCCCCCAGGGAGAGCCTGTTTGTGCCTTCAACCCCTGACCTTATGCCTAAAAAGTTTTTTTGATTCATTCCCCACACATAAAGGCTATTTCTGTTTCATCTCCAGTGGTAATATATTCTGCAGCTGTATATTGAACTACTGAGCACTGTAGAAAGCAAGCTGGAGGATGTGTCCTTGATGAAGAGCTGTCCTTTATTATCTTCTATTATCTTTCTAAACAGCTGAGGCTTTCAAGTCTGCTCAAGGCAAACAAACCAGCTTCAGGCAAACAGGGAGTCAGAGAAAGTCCTCATTGCACAGTCTTCCCTTTTAAAGAACTAGGTGTTTTTCAAGGCTAATGCCTCCTAAACGATCAGTACTAGGCAAAACTGTCTGCTGGGGAGTGGAGGTGAGGGAGTGACTGGAGCATCGCATCTGTGGCTAACGCCCCCCCCGCTCCTGCAGTTACCAGCCCAAGGGGAGCACAAGCTCTTTGCTGTCACACGAAGCAGTGGCATAGTCCTGGCTGTCCACACTGCTGAGGACAGCCTCCAGTCTCTCATGTCAGGTTCCCATGGACTGCAGCACATGGATCCCACAGGAACTGCTGGAAGAAGTGGAAGCAGATGGGTGACCTTTTCTCACACTGAAAGTTAAAGGGATAAGTGATCCATGGTCATTTTCAGGCTCTCAAGCATCTTCCTAGCTATAGCAATCAGAGTAAGAAAACATGACTCAGCTGACTTCTTTTTAAGACAGACCATGACAAAACTTGATGGCATATTTGGCTGTGACAGCAGAACCATGGGTCCTACCAGCCCCGTGCAGGGGCTCAGCAGACTCCAAATGCTGCCAAAAGCCAGGGAGGTGGAAAGGAAGATTCACACTGACTACGATAGCATTCAGGCTCTAGAAATGGATGGGCACAGCAGCACTGAAGCCCAGGAGAGGCAACTCCCTGGAGCTGTGCTGAATAGACGGAGTCTGTGTGACTTGCTCTCCAGCTGCATCGGTGGCTGTACCCCAGGAACTGCTCTGAGTTCAGAATGCTCTAATGTTGCTCCATTAAAGATACAGTGTGGATAAAAAAAGTAAAGTCACCGTGAATCTTCTTGCTTTATCTGACAAAAATAAAATGCAGGAGCAACCAGGCACTATAGGATCCCCCATATGTACGCTCTTTATAGCCTCTAGCATACAAGGCCTCAGCCTCAACATAACACTTTGCTGGCTTCTTGGTCACTTTGCTGGATTTTTGATTCTTCTGGCTCGCCTTTGGTCTGGCTTTCAGACATTCTTGTTTCTTGCAGTGTGTACCAAGAGGCTTATGAGTCTTTAAGCTACTTTGTGAGCCCTCCACTAACACTGGCATGACTTTATATTCCTGGAAGAGACAGAAAAGGTCTGGTTAACCCCGTCACACCTGAAGAAGTCTGGAATTAGTTTGAAAAGGATTATTTAGCAAGCCTGCTAGTCATAACTTGTGTCCAAGACAGACTACAAATCACAGAAACACAGAATCATCTAGGTTGGAAAACACCTTGAAGATCATCCAGTCCAACCATTGACCTAACACTGACTGTTCCCAACTACACCAGATCCCTCAGCCTGTGTCAAACCTACTCTTAAACACCTCCAGGGATGGGGACTCCACCACCTCCCTGGGCAGCCCATTCCAACGCCCAACAACCCCTTCTGTAATGGAATGCTTCCTAATATCCAGTCTAACCCTTCCCTGGCACAATTTGAGGTCATTAGCTCTTGTCCTATCACTTATTACTTGGTTAAAGAGACTCATCCCCAGCTCTCTGTACCCTCCTTTCAGATAGCTGTAGAGGGCCATGAGGTCTCCCCTCAGCCTCCTCTTCTCCAGACTAAACAAATCATGAAGCATGTTTGTTCTATCACTTTATGTATGGGCTGGCCTCTTCTGTTAATCAAAGGTAAGAGTCATGTACATCCAAGAAAGAAGCAGGAATCCACCTCAAACTACTTAGTTTCAGTGCTCCATGTCTTCTTCCTAAGTTTCACCTAGTCTTTCTGGGGTACATAACTATGAGAGCTAGGGGCAGGTATAGTTTCACTGTTCCCACTATTTACAGGATCACATCTCAGATCGTGCTAGTCCGTGTCATCGCTGTTTGTTTGGGGCAAAAACAGTAGGAGCGTAACTTGAACAATGCTAAGTCACTGAATCCCCTCCAAGCATTCACATTCAACCAAACCAAGTGTCAACAAGAATGAAAAAAATTATGAGACAACAATGAAAAAAGTCATGGTGGATGACTACAGCAAGCAATAACTGTTAAAGGGAAGAAAAACTGCAACCTAATTGTTGGAGACAAGTTGCAGAAATCAAGAAGAGTGAAACAGAGCAAGTAATTCTGTGTATGTTTGCTCTGGGACAGGCTACTGAGCAGGGCAAATCTATTGGCCATGACTTCAGCAGAGCCTCCTACACTGATCAAGAGCTTCCACAAGGCGCTGAAGGTTTCATGATGATGGTCACTGAGTTGGAGGCATTTCCTGAAGTCTCACCTGGCAACCAGATGTTGCTGCTAAAAGGATTGGACTATCATTTAGGCTCTTAAAAAGGCAGACCATTTCCAGGACTTGTTTTTGTAGGAAAATATACATACAGAATACATAAATATACAGAAGACTAGGGCCTGTGTTCAAACTAAAGAACTGAGCATAAACATATTGTATCTGGCACCTAATAAGAAAATATTTGGTATTTTTGGAGATGGGAGGAAACCGTTACCATTTTGTCTGATTGATTCACACGATCCTAAAACCTCAGTGTCTGGAGTTCCTGTCAGTTGTTACATCTTTTATCCTGGAATTTTAACAGGAAAACCCTTCGGCTCAGGTTTTCGTGTATTTATTGCAGTCTCAAAGAGCAGTTAGGATCACTGCACCTTCCTCGTGCTTTAGGTGGAAAAAAGGTCTTCACAGCTGTTGTTGCAGGGTACAGACTGCAAAGAACACGGAAACAAACCTTTTAATTGACTGGCTGAGACAGGACCCTAAAGCTTCATCCTCTGCTTGTGGAAAAGGACGACGTTAACATGGCTTTTACTGACTTGTCTGAAACAACAAGAGTGAGAACCCTCCCACACTCTTAAATTGATCTCTCAGGCTTATGTGGATTTTCTAGAGATTTCTTCTGTACCTGCTCTGCATCTTTTGTATATTCTTTACTTCCATTAAGATTTTCATCAGTTCATTCCGCAGGAAGGAGTTCCCCCTTGGTATGGCAATGCTAAGAGCTGGGTGGCTCAGCTGTGTGGAAACACTTAAGGAAAGAAATTGTAGTGTTCAACTGACTGAGCAATAGCAGGGTGTCCTGCCTGTTACTGTACACAATAGGTGTCTGCTGTAGTCTGCTGTGCAACATCTAATTTTTGGCATAATTTAAAAATCAAGACTCTCTTATGGAGCTCATAAATCAATTCTAAGTAAAATTTCTTAGGTAGTGACATGTAGGGGGAAGAATGTGAAACAGCATAACATGGGAGTAACCAAATTTCTCTAATTTACTGCATATGTTATATATGAAATATATACAGGTATATCACAGTGAACCCAGGACAAACAGCCTCAAAGTTCTATTTTAACTCTGGCAAATAAAATTAAAATCTCAATGCAGTGAGAGTGTGGGGCATAGTTTGACTTGCACTGAGGTTAGCAAACTTCTGAGTTCCTGTATCAGCTTCACATGATGCAAGCTCCATGAGAAAAAATATCGGTCACTAGTTGTGCTGAAGGTAAAAGAGTTATAGAGGTAAAAGAAGGCTATAAAATGCAGATTTTACTAGATACTGCTGGCATTGTCCTAGCCACTCCCTCTCAGCCTAGTGTTTTGGAAATCTGTAACAAAACTTAAATGCTGTGCTTTTGAAAGAATCTGTGTTTCATATCTGTTTCCATCTGACCAGGCATGCAGTTGGCCATTCACTGGAATGGAATTAAACAAAGGCTTTTGTTTAGCAGCAGGCTGAGTGTACACAGCTGAAGAAGGTGGATTGAACTAGCCTGACTGACCCCTCTAGAACCTCTCACAGTCTTTGCGTCTGACAGGGACGGGAGAACAAGGGGGAGTTTGGAGTCAGTGAAAAGCAGCTTGGCAGCTTAACATCTTCAGAATCGTAGCTAATTCCTCAGCACGTGTCCGTCTGTAGCAAAAGCCATGCACAGGTCTCATGAAAATACAAAACCATTGCTTTCAGTATGGCTTTTTGGATCAAGCATTGTGCTCAGGGGGTGGTTTTGATGGGAACAGAAATGCTGGGGATAGGACCTTTGGGATTTGAGCAGAATTGGAAAAGGTGAAAGTGACTCACCTTATGACATCCTTTTCTCAAAATGTCATTCTTTTCTCAAAAGGTAGAAACCGTCATCAATCACACTGTATGTAATTCTCCAGAACTGTCGGGGAAAAAACTACTCGTGCCCCTCAATGAAGCAAAGCTCAAATTCAACACAAAGAAAGCAGAGAGCCCCTTTTCTGCCCATCCTAAGGAGACTACCCAAAAATATTGATGGCACAACATGTGCTCATAAATGTTCTATGCATCAGAATGCTCCTTCAGGCTCACCTGCATGCACAGTGCTACCACCCGAAAAGCTGCTACATGCCTGATGCTTTCACATGCCGGGTGGTGTATTTAGAAAGCTGAGAGAGCTGTCAGAGAATGGGGTCCGGTTCTCGAGGGTGTTAAGGCATTTAGCTCACATCAGCCAGGATCTAAATTCACAAAGAGCCTTAGGGTCCTATGCCCAATTCCTCAGCTGTTTAAAGCAACCGGCCAGCTGCTTCCCAAGATTTCTCAGGTCCTGGTCTTGCTGAATTGCTGAAGTCTGCTTTTTCTGCCTGGACCCCAGTGCCGCTCTCAATCTGAGCTCCCTCCTGCTAGCTGATCTACAGAAACTCCCTATCTCAGGCCTTCTCTAAATGCACATGAAAGACATCTAGGAAGAAACTTCTGGGGATTGTTATATGTGTTTGTGCCTCCACTGAGCTAGATATCCAGTGGTAAGGGTGATAGAAAACTATTTGTGAAGACCCCTGTCTTTTTAGAGAGAACACCTGAGCCTGTGAGTGACTTGAGTAGCTGGTGATGAAGCAGACTATGAACATGTCTAAATAGGCCAGGTAACCTCCAGATTTCAGCTTGTTCATGTCTTCCCCACCTAGATCTGGGCAGAAGGATTTGGATTTGTCTACATCTGTTGATGCATGACCAAGCAGAGACAGCTAGGACATGCCCAGAGCTATTTTTTGGCCTCAGTGTATGAAACAAACTTCATAGAGAAGCCTGTAGAAATGGCTGAAATTAGAGACCCAGCAGATACTGGGACCTTGTGGGGAGAGATGTCTAATTGTTTTTTAGACTGGGTTATTTTTACACACTTCACATCTTCAGAGCACAGCTCAAATTGCACACAAGTACAACTTAATAGGACATGTGGAGAAACAGAAATGGGTTTCCAAGGAGAAGTAAAGGAGGGGCATTGATATAGCTAGAAATAACACAGTTCAGATGATTTCTCCTTCTAGATAGTACCTGGTATTCGGGAATCAAGGCTGTCACAGGCTAGGTAACATACACTCCTATTACCACCTTTGTGATCTGAGCAGTCAGAGATCAGAGCTCTCCAGCTTTATTAATATGGGTCAGGATGTTGTCTTTAGGTCTATAAACACAAGAAGGCAAATTATAGTAATAGAAAGGAAGACTTATCCTGTTGCTGGGGTTTTGGATAGAGAGAGGGAGACCCCCAAGACTTGTTACAAGAAGTCAAATGGGAGACCGCAGCTGTGACCCTGAGCAGGAGCACTGAGCACGCATAGAGGCAGGGCTGTGCTCTAAGAAGGTAAGCAGGGGTGGAGGTTGAATGCTGACACACTGCCTGCTCAGCTTTCTGCGAAAGCTCCCAACATTTGCAGCACAGCCCTTGAATGCAGCTGAACTGCATTCATGTCTTGCTGAAAAGGACAGTGCGTATTTTCCTGTCTGCTTCCTACTGTTTCTCTGTCCTTATGGTAAGCCTGTTCAAACAGATAAAAGGAAGAAACATTCTTTTCCCCCCTATTTTGTCAGTTTTGAGTTGGGTCCCCATATCTGATTGGTGCTCTGTGGAGTCAAGCTGAGCACCACTCTAATAAGGGTCAGGAGAGCATGGATGGGAGCAAAGACAGATAAAGGTGAGCAGGACCAAGACTATGCTGTTCAGTAACACCTACCTGTTAGGCTGGCTTAACTGCAGTGTGATTTGGGGTCCCAGAGGACTGGGGTCCCATCAGCAGCTTCTCTAGAAAAAGCTTCTCTTCTCCGTAAAGTTGCAGGCTCCTGCCTTTGGTTTTTTATCTGTGAAGCTGCCTGAGCAGAGGTTGGTTCACAAGGACTGTCCAAGACAAGATCAGTGACTGATTTTGCATCTCCACAATCCCTTCACTCACAGACGTGGCAAGGTTTGTAATGAAGGGTATTGTATTTGACTAAACCAAAGACAGCTGTAATAACCCATCTCATAATGGAGCACAGGAACCCTACTGCATGTCTGAACTTGTAGAAAACTGAGTAACAAGCCAAGAAATACCTGTACTAGGAGTAACAGATTGATGAGAGGCTCTTTGTCTGTAGGTATGTGTATATATGCATATGTTAATGTGTGACTCAGGGGAGAAACCCCCCTGCAGAAAAATACTGCTTCACACAATGTGGCTGGAAGTTCAGCATAGATAGTCCCTGGCATTGCTCCCTGTGGTCAGGGACAAGACATTGTTGTCCTGGATGCAGCAAGAAGGGTGATGTCAGCAAACCTTTGCTGACCTTTAGGCTTTACGTTCTGGGATCCTATCTTAGTAGAAATACCTGGTGCTAAATCGCTTTACAGTTTTTTTAAAAAGTATGTGAAAGTTGGTGAAAGACATAAAGAAGAAAGGAAGTTGGTATGGGGATGATAGATTATATTTTTACAAATTTCATGTAAAATATCCTTAATTTCTTTCCCTCCCACCCCTTGGGTCTTTCCTTAGGGAACCTCCTGGGTGACTGCCTTTTACAGTGGAATGAATCCAAGTGCTGAGCACCCCTGTACTCGGCACTGGCGAGGCTGGACCTCGATTCCTGTGTTCAGTTTTGGGCCCCTCACTACAAAAAGGACATTGAATGACTCCAGCGTGTCCAGAGAAGGGCAACAGAGCTGGTGCAGGGTCTGGAGCACAGGTCTGATGGGGAGCGGCTGAGGGAACTGGGGGGGTTTAGTCTGGAGAAGAGGAGGCTGAGGGGAGACCTCATCGCCCTCTACAGCTCCCTGAAAGGAGGGTGCAGAGAAATGGGGATGAGTCTCTTAACCAACTAATAAGTGATAGGACAAGAGGTAATGACCTCAAGTTGCGCCAGGGAAGGTTTAGACTGGATATCAGGAAGCATTTCTTTCCAGAAGGGGTTGTTGGACGTTGGAATGGGCTGCCCAGGGAGTCCCCATCCCTGGAGAGGTTTAAAAGTGGGGTTGACACGGCGCTTAGGGACATGTCCTAACCTATCTCATCCCTAAGTTGAGAACAGTCAGTGCGAGGTTAATGGTTGGACTGGATGATCTTCAAGGCTTTTCCAACCGAGATGTTTCTGTGATTCTGTGAAAGACATATGCATGATCGCTTCTGGCTGCAAGGACTAACATTTAGTAAATTGGAACAACAGCAGTTAGTGCAGTGCAGACCTGATGGACAAGTCTGCCTGCAGGTCTGGATGTCTTCTCTTGACTGAGTCATGCATCTTGATATACTGCTCATGGCTGGACCTCATCTTACAGAGCTTGCATCCCTCAGGTCAGTGCTCAGGTCACGGGAAGACAGCGGAAATTCTTCCTTTGCAACTGTCTCCTGCTTTGAGTTGCAGGTTTCTACTGGGTGTTCTGCTCAGAACAGAAGGTTGATGTCTTCCAAAGGTCTCTTCTGAACCAAATTTACATCTTCCAAATTTCTCTTGCATCTTTCTGGGATTACAATGATCCTGTGGGTCTCTGTCATGGCTCTGCCCCTTAGCACAAAGGTTCCTGCACTGCTCAGTGCAGTAGGATAGTTTCACTTGAGCCGTGTCTGGGCAAGCTTGACAACCCACTGAACAGTTCTCTTGGGGTGTACAAAGGGCTGTTCCTCTCCTACCACCTCCTGTGCTATTGTGTGGTCTGCCTCACAGCAGGCAAGTGTTCATAGGAATCAAAATCTGCTTTGAGAAGCCCATTTTCATGATAAATAAGCTAATCTCTTCCAAGACTGTAACTAGGACTATGTCTAACATCCCGACTGAAGAAACAGTAGCTCAATGATATGATTCAATTGACAAATGTCTGCTCAGATTGCTATGGCTGTGTGGTTGATTTCTGTGTCCTTCCACCAGTGTGATCTGTCAGGACAAAGGTCATGTCAGGTCCCTGCAGACTGTGAGGGACAGCAACCATAGTGTGTGGTTCTCTGCTGTACCTGTTCACTAAATGCAGAAAGTATGACGGGAAATTTCTTCTATTTTTCCACACCATCATAAGCTCCTTGTGGCTTGCTTTTTTTTTTTTTACTCCCTCCAAATTTTCTCATTTTTCTCCCTCCAAAGGCACCACTGGATCCACCATTCCTCCCTAAACCATTTTCAATGAGTTTCTGTCTTACAACTCTCCAGTTTCTCCCTCCATTAGGCTTTGGGTAGAAAGTTTCCATCACATAGGCCAGGGCCCTGATCCTGTCTGTGCCACAGGATGTTACTGATGTTAGGATGTCGTTGTCATTCATATCTGTCCAAGGTATGAATTTTTTAGCTTATGGAATACCTCACAGCACCCAGTTCTAGATACAACAAGGAGTGGAGACTGGGACAAATAGAATTGCCAATCAGAAGGTTTTATTACAAAGAGCAGTAAAATATGAGATGTTAACCTGAAGAAAAAAAAAAATATTTCTAAATAGAGGCAAAAATTATATAAAAGTTGTCTTTCTGTGACTATAATTCTGACTTCCATAAATGATTCAGTTAATCACTGAAAAAGGTGAGGATCAAAGTAATTTCTTCAGAATCTTCCTTCAGGATAAATGGAAAGACCAAAACAAATAAAATATATAGAAGCAGCAGTAGCAGCAGCAGATTATTCTCCTAATCTTGGGCTTCTGAAGAGGAATCTGTGGCCAAGAACACACATTTCGGGAGTTTACCTCTACGCAAAGCTCCCACTGGAATATATGTCATGAGTTTCCAAAATGATGGATGGTCAGGGTTAACGATTACACAGCATCTCCCTTGTAAGGAAAAGCACTTTATCTGAAGTTTCTGATGCACACTGGCCCCAAGATCTTTTGAAATGTGGGCCAGAATGGGTCATTCTGATCTACTGCAATTTGGGATTTGCTTATTCCTCATTATTCTATGTGCTTTTCATTGCCCCTCCAGAAACAACCAAGTCTCTTATCCTCTTCTTCCTCTACAAATGCTTGCCTGATGCCTTTTGAACCATTACATCTTCCGGCACATATCTGATTTCAGTTGGAAGGCAGGGAGCAGGGTGTTTTGTATTCTGTAAGGGCATATTCATCTGGAAAGAAGAAAGGAAGATGACATTTGCATAAGAGTGAGAAATCATTCTGACCCCAATCTATGTGCACTTGTGGTTAATACATTATGAACCAGAAAACATTTGATAGATTTTGTGGTAGTCTTCCAGTTGTCAAGGCACGCAGTTGGAGGGGTGCACAGTCAGACCCCAATGTACCGGCCTGGCTGTGTTTGTCGGGATATACTATTGCTGTGACCATGCAAGATGTGGATCAGGTGGCAAAACACACACTCCGGGGTCAGTTCTTTAGCTACTGCTGCTAATTTTCTAGGAAGAAGTTCCCAAAGGTTGTGCCAAGCTTGAGAAAAGCACAGGGGAACCTGAGCCACAGTTTTGGAAACATCAGTTCCATGACTGGGTAATGTCTGATGAAATCGTAGTTCCTTGAAGCCAGATCGAGAAAGGTGGTCAGGCATTTAATTTTCTAGCTAGGTGCTTAAACTCCTCTTGGGTTCAGTGGGACTGTCATTCTAATTAAGTATTTAAATTCTACTAAGAAAGAGCTCTTTGACTGCAGCTTATAACAGCAATATAAAGCAAAAATACGAGCTAACTCGAATCAGGCAAGTCAGGAATACTGCTGCTTTTGAGTTATTGATTTTAACCATCATGTTCAAACTGTGGAAAGAAAATGGAAACAAACTTGCTCTCCACTTGTGTCTCCTGAGAAACAGAGGCAGCAATGAAAAGAGAAGAGAAGCTTGCACAGAGAGAGCAAGGGAAAATCCACTATCCACACCTTGTAAATGCTGAGATCAAAACTTTGATTTCAGAGGTATTGCTCAGGTCTACTGAGGTCACCTACCTGTTTCATAGTAATCGTACATATGTACTGGCACTGGTTTTATATCTGAGACAGGCAGGCTTTGCTCCACACTGAACGAGAAGCTGATTTCCTCCTGGGAGACCTGGAAATGGCAAGACAATAAAATTCATCAGACTCTCTCTTTTCACATTTACCCCTGAGGCCAAGGTTGAACAGATACGTTTCTGGGTCAGACTGGGTGACTCAGTGCCATTCTACAGTTCTCTCCAGACTGGAAACTTGATGTCAAATCAGATAATTCTTTAAAAGCTGTTAAATGTTTTCTTGCTAAAATTGTGTGCTCTTTTCTTTTTCTTTCTTCCTCTTCATACTTCCATTGCCAATTACCCCAACCATTCCCTGGTTACTGTGGCTTTCAGCACATCAGCATTCACCCTGTCATGGAAAGTTGCTGTTAGTTTCTTCCCTTGTCTTTTCCCATCTAAAATCACTTTCAGCATCTGTATGAATCTTCTCCTCATTTTTCTCTCTTTAATCACTTTGAACTCAAGATCTCCATCCTCCCCTGTGATTCTGTTCCTCATTCTACACTCTTGCAACCAAATGTTCCAAACTCTCCTCCTTACTCATCTTTCTCAGTTCCTCAAGCTTTTTCTTACGTGCCTGGGACTGCCCCTGCTCTCTTCTCCTCTTGTTCTTGTTTTTACCTTGCTGACCTCTTTATGGGGATGGAGCCATGGACAGGGTGATCTGGAGAACTTTCTGCATCTCTGGTGCCCTGGTGAGTAAACTTTTCACATCCCAACATCTCAGCTTCTCTGTGAATTCAGAATACTGACTTCAGTCTTCCTTATTGGATCCTTGGAGATCAACTAATAAAAATTACCTTTTTTTGGGAGGTAGGTATCACTGTTATTTCTTTTTGCTCCCTCTATCTTTCCCTTCTTGGTATTTTAAGATCCCTTGTGTTTTGATTTTCATCTTCTCTCTCATTCCCTTTATTAACGTCATCGTTGTGGGAGGACTATTCATTTCATACAGAAATCTCTCTAAAAACGAGAGGATCATACTGACTCCCTGTAAAACACTCATAGATCAGATGATGAGTAGCATCACTTAGAGGCGAGGCATATTAGTTAGGCTGGGAACTTTTGCAATGTGGAATGCAACTTACCTGTGTTTGTGAAATGTTGTTTAATCATACAGCATTCTTCACAAAAAGCAATAAATGCCTATGTCTTCACTGGAGACTACAACTACTGTGTATATCCATTTGATGTTGGACTGCGTGAAGTCCCTTTACACCTTTAAGACATGTGAATTGATAATCTTCTAGTAATGAGATTTTTCTTTTATCTGGGAACCTGTTTTAAACTTCCAATTTAATAAAACCAGAAAGAAACCTTCCAAGCTTACCTTCTGAAGGTAGAAGAGGATATGGTTGTTTTTGATGTCTACATGATCCACAACAGAATTTTCATACTGAAGCTTTAAATAAGGCAAATGATAGCAATGTTAGCATAGGAGTCTTGCCAAGGAGACTTACATATAACTATTCTATAGAAAAAAATGCTTTTAAAGTGGCTGCCATGCTCCTCTGGTGACACCCCGACATCTCGTGGCCAAAATAAGAAATGCAAGTTGAGTATTTTCATGACAAGTGCAAACCCATCACGATGGTAAGAGTTTACTAGTCTGCTTTAGTGCATGTTACCTTTACCATTAACCTAAGAGCGCTCTCATTTCAATGAGAATTTTCAATTACACGACAATTTCTGCAATTCAAGCTGGCTTATTTACTAGTCCACTGTCTATTTTAAAGAACAAAAGTTGTAAAAGAACTTTAGAAAAGCATATGAGAAAAATTACTCTGCTATAAAAACACACAAATCCAAAACATTACAAGCATTAAAAATCAGCTATTTTTTTCCCAAATACATGTAAAGAGCAGTGGGTTGACAAACGGTGTAACATCTCAATGGAAAATTCTTCCAGAGAATAGTTATGAATTTCATACAGTTCTAGAGAAAAAAATAAATTCAGGCCTGAATGCTGAATGATTATAAAAGCACCAAGCTATGAGCTGACTCTACGATAAATTGCCTTTTTTTTTTTTAAACTACTTGAAGATTATATCTCAAGGTTTGAAGCTAATGCATCTGCTGCAGAACTTAAATTGCACAGGGAACTGCAATGAGGTGCTTATCAGTGCTCTCCCCAACACTGCCATCACCATGACCAAATTCCTGGACAGTAAAGAGCAATACCAACTTTTTATTTGCTTGTTAAACTGTGCTGTAGAGGAAGAAATCACCATGTCAAAGGGATAACATTGCAAAATGCCCATTTGAGCAATTCAGCTATGGCAGAAATCTTGCATGGGTGCTGTTAGGTTGTGTGATTAAAGGCTCATACATGAAAGCACTAAGGAGCACAGGGAAACCTGAGTAACCTGGGCAGAGCCACTGGAGCACCCCTCAGGGCTGCCACAGGGCAGTGACCTGCCCCATTTTGGGGGAGTGAGACCCACCAGGTAAATCAACAGCAGCGTATCCCTGGATCACCTTATGAACTTCAGTGGAATGCTGCCTGCAGGGGCACAGGCTGAGTGTGGGATGCTGGGACTCAAGAAAGAGTTATTACAGGATGTTTAGAGATAAAGTCCAGCTGGGAAAAAAAGGGATAAAAGAGGCTAGTTGCATGTAAAGAGGTTGTTGGTCAGTGCACTTGTCCGGCCATGCCCTGCACTTGGTCACCACAGTCTCTCCTTGTCTTCTTACTAAAATCCGGTTCCTGACTGTTTTCCTGGGTGAGGGGCTCTCTGTTCTGTGTGCGTGTGCATGTATGTCATGCCAGCCACTTGAAGAGGGGACCACAGACCACAGGAACTGTATGTCTGGGGTGCTAGCACCTTGAGACACCAAACTTCAGGCTTGTTGTGTGTGGTCACTAGTGAATATAAAGCTGGACTAGCCGAGGAGTGAGTTAGGTGGCTTGGCAGCTGGATGCTGGAGCAAACGTAAGTCTGGGCCAAATCTTAAAGACACCAGAGGATCTAAGACAGGTACCATAGGGACCAGGAAGCCTGGGCCTGTTACTGGAGAGACCATAAGGTCTTGGGAGCGATACTGGTCAGGCTGTTGGGCTGGGCTGGCTAGTGGAAACTCGTTTGTGTTTGTGTGCCTGTGTGTGTCTGCATGAGGCAACTGGGAGACCAGGGGATCCAAGCCCAGCTGCGGCAGAGACTGCATGTCTAAGGCTGGTTACTGGAGGTACCCAGCATGCATATATGTGGGTGCTGGGGGCCTCAGTTCCAGCCACTGGAGTGGGGCTGCAGCCTCAAGGGTGCATAGGTGCCAGTGACTGGGTACAACAAGGATCCAGGGGCAGACTGTCTGAGGTCAGCTACCAGAGGGTTACACATTGTATATTTGCATGTATATGTGCATGTATACATATAAATATATATTTTTTAATTTATCCTTTCCACAAATGGGCTTTCAGTCTGATCAGCCAGAAAGGGGAACAGGATAATGCTGTTTGAGCTATCTGTGTTTGTGTAAGTGCTGCCTCTTCTGCCTCTGTTGATCTGCATGGCCAGCTGTGTGCATGTGCATCTAGATCTATATCTGTATCTATAGTGTGCATGTCTGTCTGTTGGGAATACACACTTAGTCTTGGCTGAAGCCGGGGATATGAAGCTGCATCAGTCTCACCTCTGTTGGGCTGCTGGATTTGGCAGCTCCTAACAGATTTTTCTACAGCTGATGAACAGCTGAAAGTCCGAGACATAGAGTATATGACAGAAGGCTACACCCAAAGACTGCAGAATTCCCACGGGGCTCTTATTTGTTAATCAGACTATTTTTATCAACTTCCTATATTTTCAGGGTTTACCATTCACTTTGCTCCTTTACCTTTTTCAGGGAAGATCTTACAGGAACAAAACCTGAGAGCATCTTCACGTCAATAATGGCCATGTTGGAGACTTTACGGTTTCCCGTGTAACTAAAATGAGAAAAGTTCTGTTAGTCTGGTCTGCAAATGGAGAGGGGACCAGGGAATGACATTTTCAGCTCCCAGTGATCCTATTTGTCTTCCTGCAGCAGCACAGTAGCAGTTAACTGCCTGTACTCAAACCCTTTCTTGGATGCTTTACCAAACTGTGAATGCAGTAAGAGGAAGTTACCTGGCAGAGATGACAAGGTCAAACTGCGGTGGGAAGTTGCTTGTACAGGATACATTGGCTGGTCGTACAGAGAGAGAAAATCCTGCAACTTTTTTTGGCAAATGGACGTTGTATCTCAGGGTGGTCTAAAAGAGATGGGAAGCTTGAGGTGGTCACAGACTTACAGGATTTTGTGGCTTTGGCATGAGGGATGGAGAGGAATGAGGTATGGAGGACCTGCTTAGTTCTCAGAGGGGTGGTGCTGAGTTTCCAGCTTGCTTACCTGCAGATAGACACAGCCAGTGCCATTCACTTTGATGCTGTAATTCCCTGGAATAGTGGGTAAGGAAGTCTGCTGCAGTAAAAAGCGGTTCTTGTTGTTCACCTGGAAAGTCTTACTGGGGTACTCCATGAAGTTGACTTTGACTGTGTTAAAACTATTTTTAGAAAAGGTGAGATATCCATATTGGGCTAAAGCTTGGAGAGCAACAACAGTGTCCTGAAAAGAACAACATGACACCTAATCAGACACGTACCCAGCTGTAAGATGGTGCATGAGGTTAGCACAGCTCCTGCTTCCCTAACGCTTTGTCGCTCTTTATAAATAGAGGGGGACTTGCAAAGAGCTAAGCAGACAACATACAAGTTCTGGGGCAATAGATCTGCATTACACCAGAAAACCTGGAATAATGCTGTGTCAACAGCGACGGCTGTCTACTGCCAACTTGAAACTCAGGTAATTCCCATTTCCTGAAACTATGTATGAAGCTGCCTAGGAAAAGCATGATGTGCTCTGACAAGGAGACTTATGTGAGCACCATTTGTCAAATATTATTCAAACAAATATGTAGTCAGGAAGATATATTGTACTCCTGAGATCCAGCTTGCAGCCTGGACTGCTCCCAGAAGCTTTCTTTTTACCACACTCAGTTGTTACCTGGCTGGAGGAGAAACCGCCATATGGGTTCTGTTGTTTGACAAGCCAGCGCACAATGCGAGAAATGTAAGATAAGTCTTCTGGAGTGAGTTTGGCTTTGTTGAGTAAAGCCAGGATCACATAGCTGGTCATCTCAATCTCAGCAGAAGCAGCACGGGAATAGAAGACAGGGAAACGTTCTGCTGGTGGCTTTTTTTCTCTCTGCCAGTGAACTGAACCACCTGAAAACGGAAAAGTGGGGTGTAAAAAGCCTGGAAAAATTACTTGCTGGTTAATTCACTACAGTATCACATGGGAGATGGATAGGCATACAATTCCCTCTGCTTTTACCCGAAAGTTTTTCCAGCCATCAGTATCCTTAACTGATAAGTTTTAATTCCAGGATGGAAGAGAATACAGAAAGAGATGGAAAGGGAATTAATAAAAGAGGGGTGTATAAGTCAAAGAGGAGTTGAAGTGAAGAGAGTGCAGCAGAAAGATGCTAAGGCAGTTGCAGACTGGAGCACATGACATAGTCAGGGGAACTTCTTCAGCATGTAGAAGAGGAGGCTAATGAGGAGACTAGGTACAATCTTCCACTACCTTGGACTGAGACTTCGAGGGGTCTGGAAGAATTATTTCATAATTCTAAGAAAATCAGGCCAGAGCTCAATCTTTTGTGAAGCCAAAAGAGACAGACAGAGAAGTCCACAGTGATGAATTCAGCAGCACAGCAGGCATGAAATGGGAAGGGAGAAACACGAATGAGAAAACTGTGTATCAGAATAGCTTAGATCATACCAGAGGCCATTCCATCAGCTGTATTGCCTGTATCATGGCCATACTGCGCTTACCGTCTCTGGTAGCTGTCTTGTCCAGCTTCTCAAGGAAGAATTGGCATCTTTCCTCTTTGTCAGCTAAGCCATAAGCATAGGCAAAGAGGGCCTGGTTATACAGGTTGTGGACCCCATTGCCCCATGCAGTCTCCAAACAGTTCATGCCACTCCTAACGACAGGATGCTAGTAACACAAAACATGATGGGTTGTCAGCTACTTGGGTTTGTGTCTCGGCTTCTCTTTAAATGCTTCCATCTCTGCTTAAGCTGCCAGCACTGATCCTTCATGCTAAAAATATACATGGCTGACGGCATGTCTATAGGCCTACGGTGTACACGCTGTAAAAAATGCCCTTCCAGTGGTGTTTTCTTCTTTCTGCAGTTACTTAAAGGCAGCATGGCCGGACTAACAGAGCACTGGTCCTTTTCCTGACTTGCAAGGTGACCTTGAATTTGTCCCTTGATTGGTTTAGGTCTAAAATGTAGATCATTTTTACAGAACTATGTAATCTATTGAGACCTCATGATGAAGCAGGATCTGTCAAATGGATGTTATTACTTGCTTGCTGGCTATAGCTATTATGATAACTCTTCAGCCCTTTAAGACTTACAGACTATCTCTGGGAGCTCTATTTCAGCTCAGGCATTGCCAGCACACTACTAACCATGTCTTGTCTATGCAGCTTCACCCATAGATGTAGCAGCAGGCTTTGGAGCTTCTTATGAAAATATTGGGAACTAAATTTATGTTGCTGATGAACTATTTGATTCTGCACATTTTTTTTTTATCCTGCTAATCTCAGGTATTCAAATGGTGGCCCCTACCACAGTATCTGAGGGACCTGCAAAATTCAGCATGCCTAGGACATGTTTGTCGGATTTGGAACAATTCTCATCTTCCCCATTTTACAGAGAACAAAGCCAGCCAAAACCCAGGGTCTTAAGGATATGCAGGAAGTATATTACAGAGAACAGAACTCGATTCTTATTCCCCTGTGCCTAGCATTCCACCCAGCCGCTCATCATTTCCTTCCATTAATAACAACACAGGGAAATAGAAACACAGCTTGGATCTAAATGCACAGAGGGTTTGTAGGACTGAAGATTTGTATTGCTTGGATTTTGGACTGGGCAAGTTCAGAGAAAATTCCAGACTGGACTCTGGATGGAACGGGCAAATTCAATATGCATCTTGCACCTACATAGACTACCCGTTTAACATAACTGGATTCTTCAGGGGTTTTAAAATTCTATAGGAACTGGATACAAAACTGATTTGTAACACTCATCAAATAGTTATGGCAATGATACAGTTCTGGAAACAGATTTCCTCAGCTGATCCTACTGTCCTACAGTCCATATTTACCACATTAAAATATGGATGTGAGGACTATGACTTGTGCACTGTTTGACAAAGGTCTGACTGGACTAATAGCAGCATCAAATACCTACCGTGGCAGAGTGTCCAGCCTCCAGCAATGCTGCCACAACGTAGGCTGTGAGTGAGTATTCACCACCTTCTTCACCCTGAAGAAAAAACAAGCAAAGAACAGGTCAGTACAGATGTCCTAGAAATAAATGAAATATCAATTTATTCATAGTTCAGATACCAGTTAGTTCTGAGATCAGCAGTAATTTCTGTCTTCCTGTGTGCACAGAAACAAGAAAGATCAAGTTCACTCAGGGTAAAGCCAAAATTATTTTCTTCGCTTTTGCACATATGCAATAAAGCACATTACAGCCTGTGACCTAACACACAATGCAGTGATGGAAATAAAACCTGAGACTTCTGACTCAGAAAGTTCTACTTGTTTCTACCTCATCATCAATAGCAGACATAAGAATCGTGCACTGCTTGTACATGAGAGACACAAGAGAACAGTACTAGGAAGGGTAAGTGTGTGGTGATAAGCTTGTGTCTGGCAGAAATGCTACAAATCAATCCCAATGGCAGAACTGGAAGTTGGGGACTGTATTTGTTTCAGTTACCTTCAAAGCATTGTTGAAATGTGACCCGACGTTTTCAAAGCAGCCATCTGACTTCTGCTTGCTTGCCAGCCAGATCAAAGTTCGAGACTGGACATTGTCGTCAATGTAGATGTAGCGCCGGGCTTGTGCAAATGACTTGTACACAAAGGCGGTGAGCCTGCAGGTGAACCCAAAACAGAAAGCAGGTCAGGCGTGAGAAAGACCAGGAAGGTTTACCAGCAACTGGATGTGCGTAGAAAATGACACAAAATGAACTCCGTAATGTCCAAGGCAAAAGAAACAAGCGTTTTGTTAGTTTTTAATAAATAAGGTAGTTAAAATCCTGCTATTGAAAACTGACATGAGGTTTCTCCATTACTGTGCTGGAACCATTCTTTCAGAGCAGGGGTAAAGTGTAAACACAGCTTGATGGTTAATGATAGTAACTTCTAATCTTAATTAACAGGACTAATAAAATAACTAGGTGGGAAGGGATGTCTGGAAGTCTCCAGTCTGACCACCTGCTTAAACTAGGACCAACTTCAATGCTCCTTCAGGTTGCTGAGTCTATTGTCTGATCATGTTGCGAAAATCTCCAGGGATGGGGATATCCACATCCTATCTAGTAATTTGCCTTAGTTTTGGAGCCTTCTGCTGAAGATTTTTTTCCTTCTAGCCATTGGAGTATATTCCCTGTTGCAACTTGAGTAAGGACAAACCCTTGTCCTTACTCTGTGCACCCCTGGCAAGAGTCTGACTCTGTCTTTTCTATGGTCTGCATCTAGTAGTGGGAAGCTTTACATAGGTTCCCCACTAGCCTTCTCTTCTACAGGCTGAACAAACGCAGTTCCTTCAGCCTCCCCTTGAACATTACGTACTCCAGCTCCCAATCATCTTATCATCCTTGAGTTGCACTCCCTCCAGTTCATTAAACTCTCCTTTACTTGGGGATCCAAATTAATTGAGCTATGTCCCTTTAGTCTATTAAAAATAAGAATCACTTAATATACTTTAATCATATTTCAAAGCCTAAAGATCCTGCATTAGGGAAATAGAAAGTGTTATCACTTACCATACACTCCCTTCCTTATCTCGTCTCCCAAAGGAGCTGTAGGATCCATCCCAGTGTTTGTATGATAGCTGTTTTTGGTACCCTGAAAACACAATAAAGATGTATTTTCTAATTGCAGAAAAGGGCTGGTTCTGCTGTTCATTCAACTGAAGCAATAAGACTTTAGATTTAATATTGAGTAATGTATGTCTGGTGAATGTCAGCTAATATGAATTCTAGCTGATTTTGCTCCTGGAAGTACAACATTCTTCTTTGGGGTGCTGGCATTGCCTGCTCCTATGCAATAAACGTGGTGCCAGAATTCAGAGATCAGTGTTCATCATGTGGAGCTTTAGAGTTCATTGCACACAATCACAATATTAGATGGAAAACTCTGAAAGCCTCTCACCTGTGGATAAATATCCAGTACCCTTGACTCTAATCTCTTCAGTCAGCTGCCCAGTCTTATTCAGATAATCCAGGACATAGATGTTGGGTGTGAACAAGGCCATGTTCTGCTCTCCACAGCCATAAGGCATATGGAGGAGGTTCTCCATGTTCCTCAGGGCTGTCCCCAGTATATCTCCTGAAGAATGAAAGATATAAGAGGTCAGATCAGTTCAAATATATTTTTATTACACAGCATTATACATTATTTTGTATGACCTTATTATGAACCCAAGGGCAATGACCAATATAGAGTAGTCATAATGACCAAAGACACAGCTTAGAAGAAGGACTGAAATGCCCTCATTTTTTATTTTTTATTTTGATGCTGGACTCCTGGGAGAAACTGAGAATTTGAGAAAAAAAGTGAGCACAAATACTGGCTAGCACGGGTTCTACGAAAGAACTATGAAGTGTTAGACTTCCCTGCCCTTTACAACCTGCTTCCCACCTTGTTGAGTACACGTGAGAATGATGTGTGGGGTGTGATGGCGAAGGGCTACAGATGCTGTGTTGCACAGTATCAGCACACCTCACACTGACCCAGGAATGCAAAACAACTGTTTAGAAAGCAATCTGAATTCAGAACCTCAAAAAATTTTATCTGAACAGAATTTTCAGTCCTCATAATGACTTTAAGATTAGTAGAGTTGCTTGGGATCTGAAAGTCTTAGTCTGTGGGAAACTATTGACTGACAAATGTTTTTCATTATGCAAAAGCATGAATTTGAAATTATGCAATCAGCAAAGTTTGGAAGTCTTTTTTTCAAGAAATCAAATTTTTTTTTCAAAGAAGTCTGCCTTATCTTACTTTTCAGCTGAATCAACTGTTCTACTATACAGAACAGTTGGTATAATCTGAAATGCAATATAAATTGAAATAATTTGACTATTTTGTCCTCTTTTGATATGAGAGAATTCCAAGAAACTTTCGTCTTTCACTGCCATTTTGCAAAGTAGGAATCATTTCCTCTAAAATCAAGATTAAGTATTTCCTCAACTATGCATTAGTTTTGCACATGTATACATGATGGCACTTGGTGCAGCACAAGAGAGATGCCACTTAGTTTTGGTTTTAGTCTAAGTACTGAACTTACCAATGACAGAAAAATAAGCTCTGGCTGATCCTTGCACTAGATTTCTTGGCAGGCTGAGAGACACAGGTTCAGAAATCGTTATGCCTGAAAGAAAATATAACAACAAAAATTGTTACAGTCATCTTTTTTTTTTTTTTTTTTCCCCCAGAAGTCTTCAATTTGTAAGCATTACTACACTGAATATTATGATCTGCAGCCCAGGTAAAGAAAATGCTTCAGAGGCTTGACCAATGAGTCAAAGATAGCTCTGAAAATCCTAAATAGTAGCCCAGCACCTTGACCCTGCAACCCTCTTTCCTCCGCCGGAAGGGTCTCTGGTTTTGTAGGACAAAACCTACAGGACAGTGAAGCAGTTCCTGGACTGACTGACTCGTTCAAAGGAAGGAAGGAAGGAAGGAAGGAAGGAAGGAAGGAAGGAAGGAAGGAAAGAAGTTGCCTTACCTTTCGTACAGACGAGGGAGCTCTGAGTCAATTCCTTTTTAATACCTTCAGGCTGTTTGATTGCAGGGAAGTTGTCGAGAAGAGGAAGAAAAGTGTATAACATCACCATGAAACCGTGACAATTAAATAGTGTAAACCAGTGTGTGGATGTGGCTATCCAGACAAATGAACCCCTTGTACCCAACCCTGTCTCCACTAGAAATCTCTTGGTCCATGGCTCCCCCTCTCTTTTACCCAACAACCTGTCCAGAGCACCTTCCTTCTTAGAAAGCAGTTATAAAACAGACATTTCCACCCTCTGAGAGGGACTCTGACCAACTAATCCGATGTGGCTGCTACTTTATGATACTCAGGATAACTCGTTTTTCATTTATATCTGCCCTCCACCCCCCTCCCCAGTATTAGAGTCAGAGGCTAAAGGCTTCTCCCTTCTGGATACTGATATCTGTGGGGTATCAGGGTGGGTATGCTTGTGGTCTGAAGGAGACAGTGGCAGGAGGCCAGTGGATGCCCCCGACCATTGTGATTTACGCTCTCATTTTCACTACTGAGCACAGATCCATCCGTGTCATCTGCCTTGCCTTCTCACACTAGCTAACTGCCTCTAACCCACAGCTACAGGAATTGCAGTTTCCGCAAAGCAGAAAGCACATTCAGATTTCCTACCGTACCTCAACCAGTAAGGTTTGAATCAGGGTGTCCCTGCGAATTGTCTTCGCTTCTGGGTATGTGCCTTTTCCAGTACCTTCAGTACCCAGTTTGGCCTCAGCAGTAACAGTGAATTTCACCTCACCTGGAAAGCCACGCACCAGCACAAGAAAAAAAAAGTTTATCTTCAATGTCTACAGTTACACCTGCTTTTCACTGCCTCTTTTAGGCTGATGGACTGCTGAGAAACGTATTCTCTCTGAAGGCAGCTCAATAGAAACAAATTTCATGAAGGCTCCACATCTGTCCACTAGTGGCAAGAAGTGGTTGCCTGGGGCCCTAGGAGGAATGAAATAGGGGTGATTCTCGCCAAAAAACTGACAGTACTCATTATCACTTTCCACCTCCTCTTAGCCTTGTGCTGAGGCTGAGTTTTCTCTGGCCTAGAGCAATGCTGCAATAGTTATAGCTCTGCTGTTTTTTTCCTTCAGACAGAATTTGTTAGCTGAGGGACAATACTGAGGAGCAACCCTGAAGCAAGTGGCTTTGCAGGCATTGCTCACTTCACCCCTGCAATCACAGCAAACCAGAAACCCAAAGGAGTTTTTTTACTTGGAACAAAGTCCACTATTATCAGTTAACAGTGAGAGACAGCAGCTTTCTTTTTTTTTTTTTTTTTTTTTTTTTTTTGAAGGAGACCAGTCATACCAACTATAGGGTTTTAAAAAGAAGCTTTTTTTAAAAAAGGTCCATCTGCGGTTCATTTTGAGAAGAATCTTTACCAATTAAAAGTTTTTTGTACTTCAACTTTTGGGGCTTTTAAACATGCAAGCTGTTGTAACTGCTTTTTTAAAAAGCCAGTGTTGACTTGAAGGCAGTGTGAATTAACACAGCTGTAAAACTGGGGAGGAGCAATGTCCTCTTTGCCTGTTGAGAATCCAGTCCAAAAATTATTAGTAAAGTTTATACTTATTGAATACAATTGGTGAGGTGCAAAACTGTCAGCTGAAGGATTATAGGCACATGAAATCCTGCCAGTAATTCATACTTAACGTGGCAAATTCTTCATAAAATGGACTATCAAAAATCAGAAGCGATAAAACACCAGAAAAATTCACTGCTCATTCAGTGCATCTAAGGGAACTTTAGCAGAGGTCCAATAATAAACTTGTGGAGCAATAGTGAAGCTGTCCAGAAATGCCTGACTGAGGATTATTGATGCCACATTAAAGGGTCGGAGTGACAGAGGTAGAAAGATCAAACAGGGATATATCAAGACAATGAAAAGACAAACTTACCAAGTTTTTTGGGGCTAACGGCCCAAATATAGGTTTTTCTTTCATTGGCGCACAGCCGTGCTGTGTTGCCCTCTGGTGAAAGGATTTCTGCCTTGTAGTCACTCGACTTTGCCAGTATGACACTGATCTGAGACGAAGAATGAAGGAGCAAGATTACAAATGAAGTAGGAGGCCCCTAAATTTAGGCTGCAGAGCAAGGGAAACTTGCTGGAGAAGCTATTTGTCATCTGAATCTGTGGGACTGTACCAAGACAGAAGGGTAGGGAATTTCTTTGAAGAAGTGGCAAACTTGTCTCTTTTCTTCCCACACTTAGTGTCTGTTTTTGATGGAAGTATCCCAACGTGTCTGTGCTTATTAGTCAAGTCTTCCTATGAGTTACTGCTACATACAACATACTCAGTGTGTATTGTGTCTTGCACAGTACAGTACCCATACTCCCTGCTCTAATTCCTCCTTCAGCAGCAAATAAAAGAACTAAATTATGTAGGCAGAAGAAGCAAGCTCTTATCTTCCATGGACCAGCCACAGTGATCATCAGCCACATTTTCCTAATGTTACGACATGGGAAAGGGTCCAGGGAGAGAGGGTGAGAGAGTAATGTGTCAGGCTAAAGCCTAAGTTAAAGACTTCTGCATTTCTGGTGCGTTATGCAGGAGAATGCTGGGAGCTCTGGGATACAGACAAAACATATAGGGAGTAAAAGGGAACTTGATATACCTGGATGCATTTCTTGAGGTAGTTGAAGACGTTGGCTATTAAATTAAATTTCTCCCCTCGGATGACAGAGTAGGGCAAGGTGAGATCCACAAAGAATGGTTGGAAAGCTGTCAGTGAAACAGGTGAAGAGATGCCAAAACCAGCATCATCCTGCACGCAGAAAGCACTAGCTTTCCATTCTGTGATGGTGTCAGGAATGGTGTAAAAGACATTAACTTCTCCCCTGGAACTGAGGAAAGTAAGAAAAACAGAATGAGAAATTATTTTTGGCATTTTCAAGCCAAATTATAGAAGGGCTTCCTGCTTGAGTTAGTGCTTCTGTTTTATTCTCACTTTCTGCAAGATACCTCTCCATATTTTAAAAAAATATTATAAAACTAGAAGTAAAGATGAAGGTGCTGGTGAACTACATGTTAAAAAGCACTTGGAAGAATACTCAGCTTTTTAAATTTATAAATACCATTTGTTTAAATACCATAATGCCCAAACATACAGCTTAGGATAAATACATTTGGATTAATGTTCTAGTGCAGCCGAAGATGAAGATATTCTCATTGTAGATGCTATGTTAGCCTGGAAAAAAAATCCAAAACAACCTCAGTTTTCTGCTGCTGAATTAAAAATTTGCTGAATAATAGCAAGTTTCGCACCTGCTCACTCCAGAACATATGCTTTTATTTAACTCTTAGCACTTATTCTTTCTACCCATCAGAAGGATGGGGGCAGAGCACGGAATAGATGTCATTCACAGTTCGGGTAGGCTTGACACTGTGTACAAGATTGGGAGCTCAATGGTCATGGAGCAAGATGGGAAAAGGCGACCCACATCTACAAAGCAGACATATGTTCCATGGCTGCTTCTCAGAATTCATGTCAGCAACATGTATCAATTCAAAAAATCCACATGGGGGAAAAGAAGTGAAGATAGAAATACTTACTCAGTATGAACCAGATCCCAAATCCAGGTCTCAGGGAAGAACTTCCGAACAGTGTTAACAACACTGTTACTCCCACCAATAATCCTTGATTCATCTAGAAGATTGTGTATGGTTAAAATATAATATTAGAGACATCAGGCCAGAAGAATCTGAAGACATGCTCAACATCACAAATGAACACTAAAATATTCAGTTTCATCATTTTCCCATTCTTTTTCCCATTAAAAGAAAAAGAAAATTTTAACAGATATAGGGTATGGGAAGAAACAATTTCTTGTCTCTTCTCTTTTCCCATGGGAAAATACTAGAAATTTTAGCTATTTCACAGGACATTTAACTTCATATTGAAAGGTCTCATCATTCAGTTAGAAAGACATGTTTCTTATCCTCTACCTCTCTTTAATTTGCAAATGGGCAGCAGTAGCCAATATTGTCACCAAAGCTTATAATGCTTCACAAACCTCCCTGAGAACTCAACCATTTTTGTCCCATTCAGTAGTTAAAATTGGAGCTGAATATCCAGTCCATTGGAAGACTATTTTTGTTCTTATAGTCAAACTACAGGTCTGATATTAGGAATCAAGATTCTCTTTCTAATTTTGCCATGAACTCTCTTGTGATGTCTAACAACTCATTTAGCATGAAGGTACCTCAGATCTCCTAGACATTACATGGAAATAACAGTACTTTTGCTGGACTTAAAATCTTAGAATCACAGAATCATTTAAAAATCTACTTTGGGAGGAACTTCTGGACTTCTCTAGTCCAATTTCCTTGAAGTAGAACTAACTTCAAAGTCAGATCATGTAACTCAAGGGTCTTCTCCAGCTAAGTTTTGAAAACCTGCAATGATGGAGATTCCAAAACCTCCCCGAGAACCTCTACTAGTGTACCACTACTCTCATGGGGAAGAACTTTTTCCTACTATTGAATAGCAATTTCCCTTTTGACAACGTATGACTGCTACTTTTGCCCTTTTGATGAGCAACCTGACTTGGAGAAGGATCTCTGAAGGCTTTGGAGACTGTGTGCTAAGTATGGTAAGTGCTGTGTGAATTCTTGACATTGGGAATTGCCATTATTTTTCTGCATTGGCATTTCATTTTAAATATTTAATGGAACTTTGATTTGATGAAAGGTTTTGACATGTAAAACCCTGAAAAACTAATGGCAGTTTATGAAAGAAATATCGTCCCAGTATTTCCTGTCTTTTCTGTAGGCATCCTGTACCTAAATGAGAGAGGATTGATGCTGCTGCAAGGACAGTCAGAAAGAGATTTATAGAGGCAAACTGGGACACATAGACCTATTCCCCAAAAAAAACCCCTCAACATGCTGGTTGTTATTCTATACAGGCAACAGTTTTGAAGACCAGGTAGATGGGGACCCCAGATAGAGTATGAACCTTCTTTTACCTGCTCCATAAGTACTGACATGTGTGACACCATGGTCAAAATAGATGGGGTAATCTTCTGGATCTGATCTTTCTTCATTGCACAGAACTGGCTTCCGTAACGCAGAGTTGGTGAAAACCTTCAGGCCCATATCCTGAATGTGAAAGAAGCAATCATGTCACTCGGGGCATGCACTAGCTACCAGTGCATGTCACTTCTCCCACCTGGGTTATCATACCCCATCTCCCTCCTCCCTCCTCATATCCCATCCTTTCAGTCCTGAATGTCACAACTCTTCCTCTACAACCTCTGTGCCTTTCTTGTGGAGCAGAGATGCCTGGTGTTCTGGGAAGAGCAGTAATGATGGGGCTTATGTTAGTTCTTAGGCCATGAGGCTGGTGGGGAGTGGAGGCAAGTGTATCAGCAACCAAGTGGCCTGCATCACCGACTCAGATCTTTACTAGGAATGCCCGAGGTCATGAGCCAAGGCCATGGTCCTGTTTAGGAAATGTCTGCTGAAACATGGGTAGAATCCCAGTGACAATATCTACCAATGCGTTTCAGTCTTCCTGAGTAAGAGTTGGGGATAAGAAGGCAGAAACTGGGTGACTGGAGACTTTAGGCAATTCCAGGCATTACCTGCCTTCTCTTTCCAGTAAGAGCCACCACCTGAGAAAGCTGGATAATGTGTATGAATTCTTCTGGAATACCTCCCACTTAAAGAACCACATAGTGCACATACCCTGAAAATGTTGTAGACATCACCATCACGGCTGACATTCACAGGTTCATAGTACAAGCCATCAAAAAAGGTCGTTTTGACTGGGGTACATGCCTCTGGCTTGTCATCTTCCAGGTTGAGGCCATTGTAGTAATAGCCATATAAATCACTCACACGCAGCTGGTAGTACACCTGGGAGGTGAGAACAACTAGTGTAAACACAAGGAAGGTCCCAGGCAGGTGCAAAATCACATATATTCAAAGCTTATGGTGGCCACTGAGCAGTTCTTTAGACCACAGTTGGTTTGCCTAGTGATGAATAAGCAATTTGGCTGGTTGATGATACACAAGAAGGACTGGACTCTACAATCCTTTTTTTGATCTGCAATGGCTTTATGGGGTAAACTCGAGCAAAAAGCACAGAGATATACTCCTGAATTATGCAAAGAGCAGATCGGAGTTTGACAAGATACTAGCTGACATCTACAACTTTTGTTCTGGGCCCAAGGCCTATTTGAGTCATAAAATGCAATTTTGACATAATCACTCCCCATGGAGGAACTATGCTTTCAAGGATTTACATTGGGCATATTCTTGGGATATGTCTTACACTTTTATGCTTTCCAAAGTCAACTGTCATAGACCTTTCTTTAATCACTGAGATGTCTGTTTCCAAGGAAAAAATAAAATTACAGTCAGCGGCAGAGATCACAGGTGGGATCTGGAATGTGATTCTGGATGCCTCTAGGTCAAAAGAACACAGGACTGGGGATGTGGCTTACTCTCTCAGCAGATAACTCTCGCCCAGAATGAAGAAGGAGGACACTCTGATCTACAGCTCGCAGGGCACAGTAGGAGTTGGGAGCAGCTTCAAGGTGGAGGCTGACTTTAGAGCCTGGGAGACCCTGCTTCTCAGAGAACTCGAGCTGGAGCTGGAAACGAATAAATTCAAGACAACCACACAGAAATTAGGAGAATCATCTTGGTACATAGTTCTAAATCTCACCTTTCACCAGCACTCACTCTATTCTCTGTGGGGCAAAATTCCTGCTGCTGGATGGCCCTTCTGACTCCCCATTCTATGAAAAGTCACAACTTCTATAAGTCCCTGGTCACCTCTGTCCTGGGTTTGGTTGGGACAGAGTTAATTTTCTTCCTAGTATCTGCTACAGTGCTATGCTTTGAATTCAGTGTGAGCATAATGTTGATAGAACACTGATGGTTTAGTTGTTGCTAAGTAACGCTTATCCTAAGTTAAGGATTTTACGGTTTCCCGTGTTCTGCCAGTGCGTGGGAGTACAAGAAGCTGGAAGAGGAAGCCAGGGCAGCTGACCCAAACTAGCCAAAGGGATATTCCATGCAATAGAACATCATGCTCAGCACATAAACTGGGGAGAGTCGGCCAGGAGGGGCGGATCACTGCTCAGGGACTGTCTGGGTGTTGGTCAATGGGTGGTGAGCAATTGCATTGTGCATCACCTGTTCTATTTTCTCTGGTTTTATTTATCTCTTTTTGTTCTATCCCTTTTCATTACAATAATAGTAATAATAATAACAACAATTATTATTATTGTTGTTATATTTGATTTTATTTTAGTTATTAAATTGTCCTTAGCACATGCGTTTTACTTTTTTTCCCCACTTTTAGCGGATGGCTGCATGGTACTTAGTTGCTGGCTGGGTTTAAACCACAACAACCTCCTTCTCCCCACTCCGTTGAGAACTTTGCCTAAGTCTGAGCACACATGTCAATTCCAGGGACAGCTCCTCATGTTCCCAGGCACATCTGTACCTTTTCCCTTCCTAAAGGCCATCCTAAGTGCAGGGCTCTTGAAGAAGTCATTCCCTAACTGTTCTCAGCAAAAAGCCAGATGATATAGCCTTAATAAGAAAGCAAAGATTTTCACCTTGTTTTTGAAGCATATATCGCTGTTTATCCAAGAGCTGTCAGCCACTATCTCCCCAAGAGGATGCACTGTGTAGAGCAACAGTCTGGCACTGGGACCAAGCTCCTCGGAGACAGTCAGTGTGATGGAGAATGTACCTCTGGGAGCTGTGGAAGGAACATGCAACAGGGGAGGAGAAGCCAACAAAAGAGATTAGACAAACCTCAGCTTGGGTAGAAGGACCACATATTTATCCATAACCCAGAAGCACCTTTAAAAAACAGGTCAGTTGGATACTGGAAGATTCATCTCTCAGTGATTGAGGAACAGTTTCCATCAGCAAGACAACAGATACAAACTGGAGGATGCTGAGAGCAGGCAGGGTGCTTTGCAGAGAGGGGTCTGAGCTGAGTAGAAGTCGGACAGGGCAATCTGTGCATGATTGCTATGAGAAGAGCACAACATTGCCTTTGGGTCTCAAACCTAAAACCTCCTACATGAGCGAAGGAAGTGCTCTCTTAAGACTAAGACATACAAAAGTCTTATCTTATCTGCAGGAGTGACAGCTACTAGAGCAGGGATGGGAAATTAAGCTTAAGACCAAAGATGGCAAATATTAAACAAGTCCTATATGTGGAATGAAGCTTACTTAAGCCACTTACTGAAGACTGGAAATAGACCAGGTTCTGCAAGAAAAGATGCTTTTAACAATGAAAGAACAAAGTTTAGTTTGCTGTGATTGGTAGGATCATTGTCATTTGTGGGTATTTGGAGATTGCTCAAAATTCAATGTATTCCAAGCAGTTAGCTCCTAAATATCCCTAACAAATGGGACACCTATTATTTCAAATTTTAAAAAGTTTTAGTGTTCTAGTTGGTGGAGACTAGGATGTCAAAGAATAACTGTGAAATTGTAAATTCTCCTTGGCAAGAAATAAAACAGAAGACTATAACATTCCTTGTGTTTGGTCACAACAAAGTTTTTATCTTTCAACTAACAAGATAAATGTCATTATGATATGGGGGATTGGCTAGATGCTATAGCAAAAGCAAGTGATACTTTGAGAGGTGATAGGCCATGGGGTTTAAGAACTCCTACCTCATTCAGCCACAGTTCTCTGTTTTCATCCCTTCTTACAAAATGCTCTGGTGCTCAGAACAATGTTCTGAAGTATCAGTAGTAATATGATCTAGAACTTACCACCAAATATGTTGACTTTCTTCTGTCCACTGAGAATAATTTTTCCTTTTGTCATCACCTGAGCACAGAAAAAACCTCGTGAGACAGGATCAAAAGCACCTCCTCCTTTCTCCCATGAAATCGTTGATTTTGAGTAGTGTTCTGGGAGGCTTCAAAGGTCATCAAGTTGAGTTGTGATTTGTAACCACTGTCTGGTTTGGAGATTTCTGCCTTATATGGTGTTCAAGAGAAGGTGAAAGAAAATAGATGTTTTGGGAGTCAGGGTAGCACTTACCACATAGTAGAAGTTTGTGTGCCTGGCATTCTTGTAGCCCTCACTGTTCAGGACATAGTGAACAATGATCGCTTGCTGATGGCCACAGCTGAGCTTCTCCTTCACGGGCTCAATTTTCACAAAGCTGTTGGTCCGTGAGTAGAAACGCTGGACAACGAATAAGGCTTGGGGCTCATCATCATTCCTCCAGATGAAGAAGTCTTCACAGTCATCTGGTGCCTGCCTCACCTATGAAGCAGAAGAGTCATACATGGGGAATCAACAAAGTGGGGGGAAAAAAAACAGTCAGGCAGACAAGAGGCAAAGGCCTCTTCCCTCTAAAATATTCTGTTGCAAAGCTGATTTTGTGGGACTGTTTAAGCCAAGAGCAAGAGCTGGTGTGAAAAATGTGTTTCATGAGTCTGGAGTGGGAGGCCTTCTGGACACCTTAATGTATCCAGACACGTATGGCATACTGCGGTAGGGAGGTTATTTCAGATTCTTGCAGGCTTGAGACAGGTTGAGTAAACTGCTCGGACTTCTTGTGAGTTAGAATGGCATTGTTCTCAAACGGTCTTCTTTTTCTCAGATCCTCCTATCACACTGGAGAAAAGGCATGACAACAAGAGAAGAGCATTGGATGGTAACAGGCACTTCTCAGGCACTGCTGTTCTCTCATATCAGTTTCACGCAGGTTGCAGGTGTTGGTGCACTAACTGCCTACTTTCCTCATCTGAAACAATCCTGCCAGCACCCACCAATTCCTTCTAATCCTTTCTCTCCAATGAAGTATTTTTTTCAAGAGTTAGACTAAAGCCTACATATACTTACTCTCAACTTAAAATTGGGATCAAAGAAGTTGGACGTGTCGATGGAAAAAGCAGCAGTGCCGTTCTTGTCAGTGGTATAGTTGGCCAGATAGTTTCCATTGAGCTCCAGCAGGATGGTCTTATCGGCAATGGGCTCACCATCCACATTTGTCACAGCGATCTGAACACAAAGAATACCCGAGAAATTCAGAAAAATAAAACAAGAAGAATAGGAAATGATCTGCTCACCACAGGACTGTCACTTAGGCACTGAGGGCAGTTGCAGGGAGTAGAAATCAAGAGTGAAATGTATTTAAGAGACAAATGCTCCTCAATGTTTTGAAGGAGCAGGAGTTCCGTGACAGGCAAAGGCAGGCAATTCCCGTCAGTGCAAGTACAAATAATATGTGACAGGAGGAGAAGGAACTGTTTATATACATGATCTCATATAAAAGATTCTTTTAATCCTAAATCCTCTATTTCTCTTCAGTGACTATTATCTTAATGGGCCATCACATAAATTAAAGACTACTGAAGGAGAGATGATGGCTTAAATTCTTACCTCATGCTGTCCCTTCCTGAGCAAATAGAAACAGAGGGACTCGAGGGCACATACTCTTTGGAGAGCACTGATTAACAAGCCTAAAGCAATCAGATGACTTCTTGGCCACAGGTAGCCTGTGGAGCTCAGTAGCATCTCCAAGCTCCTGCATGCCCTCTGTCCCCATTGCATATCAGGTCGATGCTGGAGAGCTCATTCTCTTTTCTATGCCTGGGTTTATCCTGTGTGAGCAGGTTTCTAGGAAGTTGAAATGTGCTCCAATATCTACACTGCTTTAAATAAAATTCCCCGGGACTGTGTGATGCAATGCAGGGTAATTTCTACCTTTGGTTTAGGCACAAACGTTGCTGTAGTTTCTTGCAGACTCTTCTTCCCCATTCATATCACCTTTCACTTATCCATCTAAGGCAGAAGAGAGACCCTAATAATCCAGGTATGATACAATATTCTTATTTTCTCTAGGGGCATCTAAAGCACCGACAGAACTTTGCAGCTGTCACTGTTAGGCAGTGTTATCATGGGACTTTAGCAGCACAATTAGGGGACAGCCTTAAATGGAATAACTCAGAGATCAACATGCTGGACCTCAGGGAGTTCTGATCTAAATGTATCCTCTCAGGTACCCACCTCACCAGAGTAAGGAATTCCCCTCTTGTAATAGAGATCCATATTCTTGAACATCACTCTGTCATTTTCTTGGTTGACTCCAACATAGTTGTAGTCTTTTATCTGGATGCCTGTGAGACACACCCAGTATAAAGAGGAGGAAACAGAAGTCAGACATGGGCAGAAAAAAGTTACTTTTGAAAAGCTGTGTGGAGCAGAGATGCTCTGGAGGGAGAGCTACATAAAGAATATAGTGGTTGTTTGCCACACAGATCAGGATCCAGGACACTCCTCAGAAAGTACCACCTGTGAGCTTTACTCAGCTACTTCCAACCTCCATTTGGTGTTACCTGTCCCGTTTTCGGTGACGATGCTTTCTACATTGAGGCTGGTGTACATCCTGGCATAGCTGCGGTAGAGCTGGAATGTTTTGACGGAGATGATGGTGTTGAGGCAGCCATCCTTCCCTAGCTGAAAAAGAAGCACAAAGGGGAAAGCCCATTTTTCTCAAGGTTTGGAAAATCGCTCCTGAATCTGTATTGGTGGGTCTCTGAAGAGCTTCACTGCCTCTGCTCACCTCTTCTTCAGCTCTTCTTTTCTACTCACTCCCCTCCTACCTTAGACTTCTCACTCCCTGGCTCCCTTCCCAGCCCATTGTTTCAATAACATTTACCCTTGCACCTGGAAACGTCTCCCCGCATTACCCCATGTCCTTTCTATGCGCGTGCTCCTCCTTAAACCCATCTTGCATGATGCCTGAGCTCTAGGACCAGAGCCCTTTGAGTCTGATCTAGTGGAGAAGTTAAACATTGGTTTAACATTGTGTCCTCAGAGACTGCCAGCAGAGGTCTGCTGATTAGATTTGGTAAGAACACAGCTTCAGTGTTTTAGGAATGATCATAGATTTATAGTTTGATAAGCTTCCCTCCCTCATACTGACTCTTTCTGAGGGAAAATTCAAAGTCTCCTAAGGAGGTCACTGGTAAAACCTACGTTCATGGACTTTCTGCGTTACCTGTGATATAGTGAGAACAAACATGCCTCTGGGATTATGTCTCTGGTGTTCCCCAGGAAATGAATGAGGCCACCAAACACTGTGCTGTATGTTGGGTGGTAAAGCTGGCTGGGAAGAAAGGCCTTGCCCTGTATCATACCAGTCCAGTGACAGCTTCACAGGTTTCTCTCTGCTTTTTCTCACATCGTAAACTATAAAAGCGACGCTGACACACATTGATTCGGACATTCCCTTGCACCGGTTGGCCATAAGTGTACCTAGGAGAGGAAGAGACACAACAATCCAATCACGTGGACTTAGTATGAAACCTGGAAAGATTGCAGAGCAATGTAGACTTTAAAACCCTTAGGAGTGCCCAGAGAACAGACAGAAGAACAGATGGGGTTTAGGATCAGTTAGCCCTAGCAGAATTTCCTTCAACTATTTTTACGCTGTTTCTGGCACCTTGTTATAAAGTCCTGCTTTACCATTGTCTTGGCGTAGTCATTTTTCAAGGTCTGAAGCTCTAAAGTGGTGCTCGACTCAGGGTGAGGAGATCATTCCCTGCTGCTTGTTTTTCTCATTAGTGCCGTAGACAAAGCAGGACATATTGCAGAAAGATCCCTATTCACCTCTTTAGCTCATGCCAGCCTGCCCTTTGGCCAGCAATTCTGATGATAGACTCTCCTTCTCTACTCTTTCTCACCTTTTCTGTAATAATAAAAAATAACAGAGAGTATGTACTGCTTGATATATCCAAACTGTTGGACACAAACAAACCCTCCAAGTTCTAATTCTGCAGCAGGAGGAGAGTTATCATAGGTCATGTCATGGAAATGATAGCTACAGGAATTGCTCTAACCCATACTCTGAATCAGCAGCAGGGTCCCTGCTTCCCAGTGTGGCACACCATCCTCTCTTCTGTGTTTCTTGTGCACAAACGTGTTGTTCTCAGCTCTGATACTTACGAAGCACAAACGTTTGCTCTGATTTCTTCATCAAAGAAAGAAATCCTCTCTGGCACACTGGTTGTCACTTCAAATTTCGGCAGCACTGAGAATGCAATGTGAATATGAGTTATCAGCAGTTGTGTGTGCAGAAGACAGTGAAAAAACAGTTGGCAAAAGCGTTTGCACCAACAAAGGAGAGGAAATGGTTCAAAGAAAAGTCCAACTAGGAGCTGGCTGTAGGATATTATTGATGAGAAATTAACCTTTAGTTGTAAGATGGATAACGTCTTTTATATGCAATAATAATCATACTAATAATGATAACAGCTGCAGTAAGAACTGTGATAAATCACTTTAATGGGCTGTACATTTTCTTCAAGAGAAAGGTGGGAGTAATGCTGATGTTTCAAACCAGTTAAGCCCCAGAGAACAGAAGTTATCATTCAATCTGGTCCCATTGAAGGAGATAAGCAACTAAGTGAAAGAGTAAAATGAAACAGGTCACCGTCACTCTCTCTTTTCACCTTATCATTTGTCCCAGGTTACCAGCAATAATAACAACATAGCTAGAAAAGGCCTTTTTCTCATGCACCTGTACACAGGAGACTGGAAGGTATGAAAGCTCTGGAGGGTAAGGAGGAAAGGTGCTTTACTGCCCTTACAAAAAAACCCAAACAACTGGGAGTAGTCCACGCTTTCTCTGGGGACTACTAAGGAAAACCTGACGCTATAAGATGAGAAAACTTGTAAAATCAGAATGAATTTAGGAACTCCCTTGATATGGTCTATTCCAGAGAGTAAGCAGACCACCATGAGAGCTTTGGCATCCCCACTACCCACTGTTTTCCATCTTGCACTATCCAGCCTCTCCTGGTAACAGCCTGGTACCCATCATTTAATCTGTTTGACAGATAATATCTTCAGATTTCTGATGCATATTTTAGCCTAGTGCTCTTCATACAGTGATGACTCTGCAAAACAGGACAGGCCACACTCATTCATTTTGCCTCTGAACAGATGGGGAATGTAAGGCCTGAATGATAGGATGTGGGTTCCAAAGTCACACAGTGTCTTTGTGCCATGCCCAGAAAAGAATTAGACTCGTAATTTAATTCCTGAAAAATGCTGCCTTTCTCAGCATTTCTTTTTTCCCTTCTTGCTTTCACTTTCTCCACCCAGCTGTCTCCATGTCTTTCCTTATCAGTCATGAAGTGTAGAATTCAAAGCACTTAAACTCTGCACTAACATCTCCTATCTGACCTAGGCAGAGCCAGACTCGCTGTTGCAGGGCAGTTCACACCTTTGCTTACCATATTCGTCCACTCTGAAGAACTGGTGCTCTTCTCCACCTGAATTCTTCTCCACAGTAATGTGATAGGATCCCAGAATAGGCTCTGGAATTAGTGGAAAGGAGAGCTGGACAATTCCATGCTTAGATGATACCTCCAACCACTGGAAGATCTTGTTTTGCTCTGGATCCTGAAGAGTGGGAGAAAGAGATGTACCAAAACCTTTATCACCCTGTTTCTTGTCTTCTTGACTTCTCCCAAGTTTTGTATCCTGGCATATTGGCTAAGTGCATCACCAGATGAATGTGAGTTTGGGCTGATGACGAGTGATCTGACTTCCCATTAATTTTCCAGATCTGTTTGTGTATTAGACAAGCCTACATTTATGTTTAAGTGGAAATTAGCTACACTGTCAGATGATCTCAGATCATCCAGGAATAGTACCTGACTGGGACTCAGGTTGCTTATCTGTAGTTCTTCTAGCATAAGCCTTTCTGACTCAACTCCTTCTGTGAAATGGGAGTATTATGCTGACCTCCTTTAGAAAGTGTTTTGAGATCTAGTGATGTGAAATGTGGTAAATTCACTGTTAGTCTGTCCCCCAGAAGAACATGACATTTCAGAAAGTCGTTATTCTCATGCTTACATTTCAGAGTTGTTATTCTCTTCTATTTCAGCAGCCCATTTACTGTAGTCCTACCAAAGTAAGACTACACTGAACACTCTTGTTTGAATCCTAATGAAAGACACAGCAACAACCCCAGGCCACCTGTGACTAACATCTCCAATTCTGCTGATTTCTTCTCCTCTAGTGTTTGATAATGGGTGCTGCCACTGTTCAACCTCAAGTCTGTTGGCTTTAGACAGTGTGCTCCGGATGAGAGTCCCTCAGCTATTGACACTATGATGAAACACAGTCTTTCGAAATCAACTTGTGCTTTAATGACATGTTGCATCTCTTACCTCAATGGTGATCCGGGGATACTGGAGAAGGAAAAAAAGAGAAAGAAAAAAAAAATCAAAACATCAATAAATTAACCGTGGAGCTTGGAGAAATACTAGAACATAAAGAAGGCTGTGAACATCTTTCTCTGGATGCAGAAGACTGGGCCAGAAAAACAATTTGAAACTTATGTCTTTAACTAAAGAGATAATTTTAAGAGGATAACCTGTTTGTGAATTTATCTTTTCTATAAAAACATGCAGTCTCCTTCTAAATATCTCGGGCAGGTGAAGTGACTACAAAATCGGAGTGTTGTGAGAGGTCTCCAGGAGTGCTTTCAGACCCTTTGCCCCCTATAAAGTCAGGGAAAGAGTGGAGTGTGAAGCTAAGGAGTTACAGCAATTCTCCAAAACCATCAGAAGCCCTATCCCAGGTACTTTTATTCAATTTCTAAGTGAGGGAGTCTCAGCAAACACATAGCTCAAGAAAGTTTTTGACAAATTTTGACTGTCACTCATACTTACTGTCTCCTGAACAGGTCTGAACTGGGCGTCTAAAGTGACGACACGAAACATCACTGGAAAAGATGTAAGACAAAAGAGGATCATTTAATTTAGCAGTGGTAAGTCACTTTCAACACACAACTAAAACAAAGTTTGCCCAGGCTTGTATAGAGAGCTAAAGAGTCCCCAGAAAACTAGAAAGGATTTGATTATCTTAGCTAGTGAAAAAGAAAACCAAAATAAACTTGTCAGCTGAAATATCTTCAGTTCTGACCCAGTGGGACTAAAACAACCTCTATAATAAATACAAATACTCTCTAGTGCTTTCAATTCTTCTTGAAGGACTCAGTTCTTTGAAGCATTTACTAAAAAACTGTTTATACAAACCAATTCAATGGAAAAATTGAAGAGAATGAGGAATTTGTCTTTATTCTAAGTGTAAAACTTGTGCAATACTGAAGTATAATTATACTAAAGAGATAACTAACTATTCCACAGCTAGTACTGTCATTTAAATATGATGGACTCAGTGCTGTGAATCAGATTAGCAGTTAAGTAGAAAGAGCTGTTGACAGGAAATGACATGCTTACTTTTTTAAGATGAATTTTATTAATTCCAAGCTTAACCCATTATTTTCTGTATTTTTAAGGACACTTTTTATGTGACTGACCTCAGTAAACTTAGCAGAACTCAAGATCCTATCCATGCAATTAACTCACTAAAAACACATGAACTCTACCCATCTGTTGCAACTTTGTGAATTGGTTGTATTTCTCACTAATTTTCGATGAGCCCAACCTCAGATGACAATTATACACCATCTGAAGGATTGTTCATGGCCGTCACAGTCCATGGACTTTTATTCCACAAGAGGAAGTCCTTGTCATTCTAGACCCACCCTTGCACTCCATTTCCCAGTTCACTAGCTGACTCAAACCCCTCAGCCACCTTTTTGTCCTGGTTTGTAGATGGGTTTGTCCGTCTGGATGAAGACAGCGTTATCCACATTCTGAATCGCCACTGATCTTCTCTCAGTTATGTTGGCTGTGGCGCCTTTGGCAGAGAAGGAAATGAATGCCAGGGGGTCAGAAGTAGCAGGAGGAACCTGGAGAGAAACCAAACCCCAGAGAAAAAGTGGTAAATGAGGTACATTGAGGTCCCCTGATGCCCAAGGCCCTTGAGTAAGATACTGACTGTCAAGCGAGTTATAAATAGTTTGTGCAAAGTCATGAGAAGCCCCATCTTTGCCAATGAGGTAGTTTCTGGGAATTTCTGCTGTGGAAGTCCCATAATTTGTCATCAGGTACTAAGTTTTTAAGCTATGACCTGTCCTATGCATTTCCTCATCTCTTGCAGGCTGCCCCAGTCATATAGCTCAATTCTGAAGTGCTTTCTCCTGCTGCATCCTGGAAGACCTAACCTTGGGACTTGTTTGTCATACCTGTCCAGATCTTGCAGGAAAGGGAATGAGCATGTCTTAACTGAGTTCTCCAGCTTGACCATGATGACTATGCCAGAGGGTGCATGCACTTGCGATGGCAATCTAAAACTTTTTTCTACTCACTCTGTAAATGAAGATGAAAAGTCTTTCTCCAGCTTCCCCCTACATCCCATATGTCTTTCTTTTTCCTATCTATATTGTCAGCCTTTCCAGTAGTTTATCCTTTTTCATCCTATTCCCTGTCGGCACTCTTCATCTTCTTTCCCTCACTGACAAGGAGAGTTGCACAGCTCAGCTTATACACCCACTTCGGTAGTCTCAAAAGAGAAAAATACCTTGAATTCGCAGCACTTGAAGGAATCATTCTTTGTCACAAATTCCTCAAAGAGAGTCTTCTGGACACTGCCATATTCCAGGACGATGCTGAGGGACAGAGGCTCGCTGAGGCTGTGGAGCTGCACACAGGCTGTCTGTGGAGAGTCGCTCCGCACTACTGTTGGGACCAGCAGCACATACTGACTGTAAGAAGGCAAGACCAGAACAGAGAGTTCAGTCATGGAGGGAAGTCAGAGCAAACACAAGAAGAAAATATCACAGAAATGCTATACATGTGAAAGAAGACATGGTCCAAAGCTTGCTCAGAACCAGTGGAAAGATTTCCATTTCTTTCAATGAATTTTGAATAATATGCTAAGAAAGTACAGATGACAAATTTTTTGTCCCTCACAATTCTTTCTGAGCTGAAAGACTGACATCATTCTATGCAGTCTCTTACCCAGCAGGATACTGCATCTTTCCATACCAGGTATTTATACATCTCCAATTGCTAAAGTGTCTAAACACCTGACAAACATAGCTGCATTTATCCTCCCATGACCTATATGTATACTTAAACCTCTGGAACCTCTCTTAAGGAGGAATGATATTTAGCTTCTTTTTGAGATCAATGACAAAAATACGAGTTAATGGTTGCAACTGATTTTTAATTTATTTTTCTCTGTCTCTCTCTCCAGGAAAGAACTGACATAAATCAATCAGCATAATGCATAAGAAATGATCCTGCTTTTCCATTTTGCAGACTATTCCAGGGAATGCTCAATCTAACCTGCATAATCTATTCTGTTTCCATGCCTCTCCATGTGTGGCTTCCTTCGCTTCTTTCTTCCATTGAGCTTTTTTTGATTATACTGCTCTCTATAATTAGGGCAGCCTTCCTTCCCCAGGTTCTTCCTCTGAAAAATATTCCTTCAGATTTGCTACATTTGTTTAAGGTTCTGCTGCTGGCCAAACTAGGTTTTCCTAATAATGTATGACAGAGCTGACAAGTTGGTTCTGCAGCACAACATGAATCACAAAATCATTTCTTGGTAATCTGGTCCTTTCCCTTTTTTTTTTTTTTTTTCTCCCACATCTTTGCTTGCTCATACTGCCTTTATTGTCATTTTCACTTGCCCACTTCAGACTGCACGATATCCAAAGACCAAAAGTTAAATGGTTAAAACCGGCAGGGTTTCTAAGACAGACTGACTTTCACAGTGTTTTTCTTTAGAACTTTTGAGAAGGGCATTTAAGCTCTACTGTTAGTGTATTTTTGAAAGTTGTGGCTGAAATCTTCTGTATGTGTAAAGCCACGGACAATGACAGTGCTGTACAGGCACAGCAGGTGTAATACTGATACCGACACTGATACAGATCACTAATATGAAAACGAATATGAATGCAAACAAATATGAATACTAAAATGCATATGAATACTAGGATTGCCATTCAGCATAGTACCAGCCATTGTGTGGCCTGTAGCAGTTCCTCATACACTGTGCTCTCTGTACTGCTGATGCATATCAATCTTGATCATTAGTACTACTTGCTAATCCAGTTTTGAATCTCCTCCCCACTTTACTTATCCACTTCAGACTTCAACTACTCCAGTTCTAGATTTCTGTCATTTAAAACAGATTTAATAGCAGTTTTGTCATGGAGACCACCATTCCAAATCATCCTTCTATGTCATCTACTTCCATTTCAGACACATTCCTCAAACATGCAGTTTATTATATATCAGCATCCCAGAAGAAACAAACTGGTGGGAAAAAAAAATATGTTATCATAAAAACACAGAATGCATGATCTCTTACGGTTCCGAAGATACTGTGGCAATCCAGTTCAAGGACAGAATGCTCAGAAGAATCCTTGACCACATCTCTGTCCGTGAAGAAAGAAGAGAGACTGATCTCAAGTGGACAGCCTGTCTTCTGGCTTTTAAACCACCCCGAGATGGTGCTCCTCCTCCGTGGCTTTAATCATATTCCAACAAAATATATCTACATAAAATTTGCATAGGTTCATCTTCCTCTCTACTGTCTGTTCTCACACTCCTTGAACTCTCAAACAATAGCTTAGGAAAGCTCTCATATTTCACATAGCTTTGTGAGGTATTGCAAGCCAAACCGGTTCCTGAATGGAACATCTGAATGTTTTATTGAAGCCTACCTCTCTGATTATCATGTCATGGGCTGTACGTTCCTTAATATTTCAAGCTGTTAGCGTTTGCCACTGCTTAAGTATTTCCTTGTTCTGTGACGATCTCCTCTAGATACATCTCACAAAACACAGTGCTATTATGAGCCTACACAGGGGCCTGGGCAGTAATAATAGAGCATCAGACTATAGCTGCATGCAGTATGACACAGAAGGAAACTCCTAATTGTAATCTGGATTTCTTACTGCACACAGTAACATTCAGCAATGAATGGTGTTGGATAGTTGTCTACCATTTTTGCCAGTGGTTAGGAGAAACATATCTGTAGGGAAAGGAATCTGATAGCATTGCTTGATTTGTTCACTCATCTAGCTGTCAGTCTGCTTTTCCCTCTATTCCTGCTCCCCCATCAAACAACTTGTAAGCTTGTTGGTGAATTTTTAGTAAATCTGACTGAGAAGAAGTTTCAAAATAATCAAGACATAGAATCGTAAAATAATTTAGGTAGAAAGGCACGTCCTGACATTATGTGGTCCAATCTCTCCTTTCAAGCAGGGCTAGCTTCAAAGCTTGTCCAGTCATGTTTTGAATATCTCCAAGGATGGAGAATCCACGTCATCTCTGGACATCTGCTCCCATGCTTAGCCATTCATGTTGTGAAGACTTCTTTCCTTATATCAGAATTTCCTGTACTCTAACTTGCGTCCATTGCTTCTTGTCCTTTCACTGTGCACTCCTGAGAAGAATTTCCTTGATGTGTATGCTGAACTCTTGGCAATACAGCCTGAATGCAGGAAACTAAATAATCTATAGTAGTGGGGGACTGCATTCTCACTTTTACATAGGTAAAGAAAAAAAAAAACAAAACCAAAACCAACACCACGTAAGGTAGCCAATCAACATGTCCGTAACTGCAACCTAGGGGAAGTAACAGGCAATTTCCTTTCCTCTTCCTCAGTCAAATGGGTGATGAATGGAAGAAGGAAGCTGAATATACTGTAGTAATAATTAGACACAGGAAAGACAGCTAGGGGCACTGAAAAAGGTATTAGGCAATGCAGAGTGTGCCTGAAGTCATTTCAGTGATAAGGGGTATGAGAAGGAAATGAGGACTATAATAGTGATGTGGTGCAAATGGGTGTGGGACTGCTGAAAGCCAGATTCTCTGAATTTCACTTCTCATGATATAATACATTCTTTGTTACTGATTCAACCATACAAGGATTATGCTTTCCATCAGCACAGGTGATACCCTAAACCACCCATGGCTAACCAGCTTACCTACCCATCTTTCACAGAGGCTTTCTGATGACCAAGTTAGGACACAAAGAAAATTGTCCTGGGTGCTGCCAGAGCTACTGTGTATTCCTACTTAGTTACTAGAGAGAAATATTGCACACAGCTTCCCAGAATGACCTGACGTTAAACTGACAACACTGCATGGTAGGTCGATGATGTGCAAACAGGGAGCTTGCACTGTGAAGAAAGCTGCTGCATTAGTTGTAATGAGGGCAGAAGACAACTAAGAATATGTTGTAGACTTGTTTGTATTTTCAGCTTTGAAATGCCTTAGACCTCATGTCTTACTTTAAACGGCTACTAAGTAATAGTCAAAAAAGAATTAAGGAGGGAGAAGGAAATAGCAATCAACTCCAGAAGCTCATCCTTTATTTAAGTGTAGCATGCCTTTAGCATGAGTGTAAGAGGGCTTTAATGCTGATACACAGACGTGGAAAAGAAAAAGATAAACATCTGAAAACCAGAAATCTTACAAGACATTTTATTCAGACCAATTAAAGAGTATATGTTTCTCTGGAAACAAGCTATTGAATTCATTACTTTACTGAAGCGACTGATCCCAGAGGACCTCTTTGTATTCTAGCAATGTCATGATAGAAAAAGTAAGATCAGATATTTATGCACATCTCTACCATGTCAGGGATAATGCTTAAGAAGACCATAGTGCAATGGGGAAATTATTCCAGTTGTCTCTGGTAGGAAGGAAAATGAAGTTTTGGATTGTATGATTAAGCAGCTGGGGCAGAAGGGGGTTAATAATCTGAAAGCACAAAGATCAGGATCTAGCACGAGGAAGATAACGAACCTAACACCAAGCAGTTGACACAATACAGACACACATAAGGTACCTGGATAATGGATGTTATATAAACCGATCTGTTGACCTTAGTCTGGCCCTGCTTTGTATTGGCATAAGGAAAGATGTAATTGGAGATCATAGTTTGGCTAGAAAATTGATGAAATAAGGAACAGTGCCAAATGCACTTCAAGACTAAAACAATGCAAATACAGGCTTAAGTATCACATATATAAATATAATTGCAAAGTAGGGTCATGTTGCATGCTCTTTGGACAGCAAAGAATCAAGATGTCTTCACCTCATTCAGTTCAGACTTCAGAAAGTTACTGCATTTTCTCTCTCTTATGAAGAAATTTTATATACACATCCTTCTTTTTCTCCTCCATTCTGTCTCTAGACGAGTCAGAGGAACGATCGTTGCAGTTGCATTTGTAACATATTATTCACAAGTCAGTTTTCTTCCAAATAAAGCTGAATTTGCCAATCCACTTTATCACATCAAATGCACCTCTCCTCTTTTACCCTGGGCACACATACATGGCAGGGCAATGTAAAGTTTTTCACCAACACTGATCCTACCCACTTTCTGAAAGCAGTTCAGTTCAGTGGTTTGTATGTACACTGCACTCACAACAGACAATACCATGAGGTTGTGACTATCCCACCTCTGATAAGCCAGCTAGCTTGTATAGAGCTTCTCAGATGTCCCTACACTGTCACAAAATGCCTAGTATAGCTGTATGTGCAGAATCTAGACACTAGATGTAATCACAGATTCCAAAATAAATACATCAAAGAACGTCCATTTGCAATGCAGAACACTGCATAGTCTGAAAGTGGAGCCGAGACTTTCAAATTCTTGGTCAATACAGATCTAAGTCATGCCTGTTCTGCTTTGTGACACAGAAAGAGCAGGAAGCTCAGTGGAAATATGAGCAGCTTTCAACAGCGAAGCCTTGGATTTTCCAGAGGAATGAGTAATACGCAATTACTTGTTTCTCTTCTATGTCTCCACTTACATTTGCATAACACTTAAGGACTGAGTACTTTCTAAGTCATGACTTCACATGAGATGACGTACAAACAACCCACCCCACACTACAATACTTGTTCTATTGCCTAGTTTCTTCGTCTAAAATGGTAGATGTGGGGCCAGAGCCCCAGCTTCCATTTCACTTAAGCAAAAACCCTCCACAACAGCCCTAGACTATTTGCTAGCCTGTGGTCTTCTCATGAAATTCTATTGTAATCTGAGAACATTCACCAAACCCACTCTGTCAAAACATTTTGTTTCAAAAAGCCAGCATATGTCTGAATAGTATTGTACGTATCTCAGAGTTTGGATAGTTTGGATGAATTTGCCGTCTACAAGCTTTCAGTTTGCAAATGATGGTATTTCTCAGAATATTTGTTGGCAACAGGCAGCTTGTTGGTAGAGTATGCTGTATCATTTCATGTTGAATGGATGGATCATTTTTCTGATATTTGTCATTTTCTGTAATAATAAATATTGGGTAATATTAATCATGGTAAGACTGTTATATTGAGAAGAGTAAACAGTACACTGTTCAGTCCCTGCAAGATCTTTGCTACAGATAGACCAATAGTAAATTAACTAGTATGTTATCAACATCATCTTTCCGGAACATATTTTAGCCCTGCCTATGAAAAATAAAGTATTACATCCTCATATGGCATGAAACACTTGAAATACCATCCGTTCTTCTTGATCTATAAAGTGTAACGTATACAGACATCCTTGAAAAACACCTGCTGTGTCCAAATGATGAAAATAGGAGGACATAAGCATAGCAAGGCAGGACAAAAAAAAAAGAGTTTAAAAAAGACTAGCAAACACAGTCAAAGTTAACAGTCAATCTTTCTTCAGAAACAACAGGAATAAGCCTGCCAGAGAATCCACAGGGACGAGAATGAGACATACAGAAGATGAGGTCAGGAAGAATGCAGGAGCAGTGCAAGCAACAACTATTACTCCCTATTGTTTTAGTTAATCTAATAAATATAAAATATTACTGTATTTAAACAAAACAATTGATATCAGAATTTGTTTCTCAAAAAATAAAATACCCAACAGTCTATGAACAATGTCTTCTGATGCAGTAATTATATTGCTGCCATTCTGAACTAGCTCAAAATCTTGAACCAATGACATTTTAATTTAAGATCTGGTTATTATAAACCTTTGTCATAAGAGACCACAAGCATGTATTTTGCTTGATCAGAAAGGACAAAAATGTGTGTCAGGGAGCCTTTTAAAGGGTAAAAATAATTTTTCCTTCAGTAGAAAATTTTTCCTCTTTACTATTTTCCTTGTTCCCTTATTCATGTTGTTCTGCTGCTTTAGGTGAAGATAGGCAGACTGATGCACTGGGCTTTAAAAAAGGCGAACAGTAATTGAGTTAGAATAAAGAAACATATTTGAGACCTTCCCTTTTGAAATGTCAGTATCTCAAATTTTGGATTCCATTACAAAGAAAATGAATCAGAATTGGTTCCCTCAGATTCAGATTCTAAATAACCTCCCACTCTCTGTGGATAAAGGAGCTCATCTGAATTTCATATCTAGTGTTTTTTAGAAAAGAGAACAATACACCAGCCCCCAGACTAGCCCACTCAACAATTTCCCATTTCATGGAATCCCCTTGTTTTACCCTTTTAGAAACATCCAGACTCTGTGAGTCAAAGGAATATTTTGCAATCACAGGAAAGCCAGGCTGGAGCCCTAAAAACATTGCTGCTTTTCATTCTCTGGCATCATCAGGATGATCCTTGCCAATAGACATTTCACGGGGTATGTTCAGGTTGAAGTTGTAGCTGGTCCATGAGCCAGGACAGACTCCCTCTGCTCACTCTATAGCACCAGCAAGAAAAGTCAGAACAAGCACCTAAGTGCGACAGTTCCCCAGCTGCATGGTTCAATGAACCACTACCAAACAATCATAAAGACAAGTGGACTACCACGTGCAGGTAACCCGGCAGTTTGGTCATGAAACTTCTAATTGAACACACCACAAAGACTAGATGATCTCATGGATAAGATGAGAACTAGTTAATGTGGTCTTATGGGCTGCCAGTGGTTCAGGAGAATCAGTAGTTTAAAGACATAAGAGATATCATATAAAGTGATGTCATTGGTTTTTAAAGACCTGTTTTTTCCCAGTTGTTTGAGCAATGCATGAGTAATGGCTCCAACACACGCCTCACGACTCCAAGACTTCCATTTCATACAAGACATTTTTGAGGTGCGTTATTTCATCTAACAAAGGCTTGAGGGCTTCTCAAAACTTCTTCCTGGTGAGACAAAACAGCTGCCACATGCAGTTGTTTCAAGCCACATGGACCTGCTGTGCTACCCATGGTAATTTTGCAAGGGGTAGCCGCTCAGTGAGGTACCCTGTAAGCAACAGGGTGCTGGAGAGGTGTGAGCAAAGCAAGGCTTTCGCATCCCTCCCCATTCTGCCTGAAGAGTGAGACATTCTTGGAGGGACCAGGGACCAAAGTCTGTAGCTCAAGTCACTCTGTGTGTCCACCTCACTTTTTCCAGCCAACAAGATCACCCTGCAGGTCATCCCCTTGAAGAACTCGCATCTTCCAGGAGAAACACTTTAAGTGCTACAATGCCCTGAGAGTGTTTTACAAGCTTTCCTTCCCTGTGTACCTTCACACAATACCACTGCCACAGGTACAGCTCCATCCCCTGCCCCTTCAGCTAGCACCTCATCTTCTGGCTGTATCTGCACTATCAGATCACTTGGCTCCCATGTCCTGGTTCCTAGTTTGTCCACCCTGCACGGATGTCAATTCACCACAATAGGGAACTATTTTGGAATGAACCAACCAGTTCCTTCCAGGAAGAAACCTAGGTACAGTTCTGGAGACAATTCATAGCAAGGAGCACTACTGGTAGTCATGATGGGTTGGACCAGAGTATGGTAGGTCCTCTTTTTGCTTTGTCAGTAGGCTCTGCACTTGCAGTCACTTCCACATGACTCCATTGTACATCTCAGGACATGTGACACTTAACCTTGTGGACTGCAGCAAAGTTCTCATGTTACTTCTACACTTACTGAGAAGACCTGGGCCAAATACTGTGCAATTCAGCCACTCCAATCTGTTCTAGAGCTCTAAGTTGGTGTACAGGACATTTAGCATCACATGGACCGATCAAAGATCCCTCCCTAAAGAGGATGCATTTAGGAATAGAGATACTGTCCCTGTTGTCTCCTTTTAACTGCCCTCTGGTTACAGCAGGAAACATGTGAGCATGATATGTGATATTCAGGAAGGTTAGTTTTCTCTGCAGCAGTGGGGGGGAATCTATTTACATGCTTCAGTGGAGTTACTCTTTCCTGTTGCTATCTGAAAACCTGCAGTTCATACTGAGTAATCTGAGCTCTGCAGGTTTGCTTGTGGGGTAGTGACCCACAGCAACTAGCCAACAACGATCTCAGTGGGAAATGCTTAGATAAGACATGCAAACTCCAAAGTATAAATCATCTTAATTATATTTTCTAAAAGAAAAAAATGAGCCTATAGACTGGGAAAGTGAAACACAGTGCAGCCAGGAGTCTGGGTCTTGATCAAAACGTGTCAAATAAAAGTGTAAAGCAGATTCCCATTTCCATGTTTTAATTACCAGAATGTTCCTTCTCAGTCAGCCTGCAGTTGGGAACTGATGTTAGAAGAGCACTGGGCTGCAGCACAGCTGATTCACAACAGCAGTAAGAACTTGATGAGTACCTCTCTTCACTAGGTAACAACAGCAGCCCAACGCTGAAAATTATCTGATCTTGGGAGCTGGATGTTTTCACTCTTAGAAGAACAAGAAGCTACTTTCTGCCAGTAGGATCTGGAATCAAAAGTGGTTGTGGAGTCTGCATCAAAAGAGACTGTGAAGTCCCAAAGATAATTTTGGAATTTTTTCTATCTTTATATAGCACATTCTAGCCACGGAGATCCTTGTCTATCTGTTTTACCCGACCTGATAATATTTTGGCTTGCAAGAGCCCAGCTGCCGATGGGGTCCACGTTGTACATATACATATGTGCATATATTTCACATCACTGGGCCTCTATCCTGCTCAGCCAGGGAGGAAAAAACGGAGGCAGGCTGTTGATGCCATTTGTGTTCATGGGAGTGCGCTGTGTGACTGTGTAGATCTGCTTGGTTGTCATCTACGTGTGTACATCCGTGGTGTGCGTGTGCATTTGTACGTGTGTGCCTACTGGGAATAATATACTCACTGCTGGTTGCACCTGGGGACAAAGAGCTGCAGTACCTTCACTGCCAAATTTGGGCTACTAAATTCTGCCCTCCCTAAGAATCTTTTGCAATGTGTCCAGTATAAAGTACATTTAAAGATTCAAGCACAAGCAGAGGGCTCTGTCTACTGTCTGACTAGGGAAGATATTTCAGTAGAGAGGATGTTGAAGACATGAACAGAGATTAAAAGGATGTTACATCATTTGAAAACTACTTCTGTGTAAACTCATAATTCATGTTCATTCCTAAGAGAAAAAGAAGATGAGCAGAAGCACCAGTGTCCTGGTCTATTCACCAGTGTAAATAATTGGTATTTATTAGCCTTCCCAGTTGCTGAGCTGCTAAAAAAAAAGGCCATAATGTTAAAAAAAAAAAAAGTTTTCCTTAAATTAACAAAAAAATGTTTTTAAATATAATTTTTGTTCAGTGTTCCTAAAGAACCTTGCATGTAACTGCAGAACAGGCCTTACACTGAAAGCCATGTCTCTAGAGTCAACGTACCACTAAGTAGGAGCTTTTTTTTTTGTACTTGAGAAATACCTCAGAAAGATATTTGCAGCAACAGCTCGAATAAGAGAAGAAATCTAGGTGTGGCCCAAGCCTGCATTTTATTGTGTGCATCTTTATTTTTACTAGAAGTGCTTTTAATTGTGTAAACAACATCCAAAGCCTTCACTTCGTTGGATTAGTAATTGCTCTAATTTTCAGTGTGCCTGAATCTGATAGGAACAAATCATCTTTCTGATCAGTGCTGAAAGCAAATGCTTTGGGCCACCAATAACTGAAGGGAAAGGTGAAGATCCCTAGAACTGGGCTACGACGCCTTCCAGTCTATAACTGGGGATGGGTGCTGCTGTGGAAAAGGAGACTACTGAATTCAGAGCTCCTCTGGCACTAGTCAGATAGTAAAAGGACATCCTGAAGCTGAAGGAATAAGCCCTTATCACCACAGTGACATCAGCCACTATGTGGTTTCCCCATGTTACTTGAACACCAGATGCATATATTCATTATAATCCTGGATTACACTGTTGGGTTGCAGCCTTCTGACCCTTGTACAGGCTGAATAGGAAGAAATAAAAATAGCAGTTCCTGAGGGAGCACAAGAACGAGTCCTGTCACATAGCTGAGGACTCTCCTACACGGAGGGGAATGAGGCCCTCCAACCACAGCCCAAAGCAGAGCTGGTACGGGGATGATGCTGCAGCCATAGGATCCTCTCCTGTGTCGCTGGCACAGCAGTGCCGAACCACCCTCATGAGATGTGCAGAAATAGTATCATTATAAACAGTGGTTACAGTTGTCATAATCTGGGGATGATTACCCAGTAATTAAGGAACAATCACGCGCAGCCCTTCAAATGGCGTGCCCAGCTGTTCTGGGACTGCCAGGAACCGGGAGTGGCAGCCGCGGGTGTGGCAGGAGGTGCACGGACAAGCCATCAGGAAGCAAAGGGAAACTAAATACAAAACTGTCACTGGAGAGAGGTTCCTGCGTCAAATAGAGCAGGGCAAATACTGACAAATGCTACAGACAATGGCTGATAAGGACAGAGACGGGGAAGTGCCTTGAGGAGACAGACTGGTGGCATTGGTAGGGGTGACCCTTGGTACATCTCCTGTCAGCAGGCTGGACCAGGCATCGGGCAACTGGTGTCCCTGGGAGGTCAGGAGCCACCTCCTCAGCAACACCATGGCACCTGCAGTCTCCCTACCCCGTGCCTACAGGGAGGCTCTGGCTTTCCAGGCGGCAGGCAAAGCTCTTCGGCCAGAAGAAGAGAGGAGGGCGTGTTTTATTGTAGCAGTACATGGTCTGTAATTTATCTACTTCTCTGTTACTTATTGCCCCCAAAGGGAGATGTTGGGCTGCAGGGACCCACCAGACTTGACATGTTTGTCGTCCCTGTCTGGCCCCTGGTGACTGATGAGAGCTGAGGGGACAGAGCCCCACTGAGGTACCAGGGGAGCTCTCATGGTGGGGCACTAGTGTCCTGAAGACACCAGTGGCTTCCCTTCCTCCTCTCCTTGCTCTGGCTGTGCTGTGTCATCAGCCTCTGCAGGGGATTCTCTCAGCGATACCACTGGAGATTTGAGGACACTGTATTTTGCAAGGTGACCCGGGATGGCTGCATCACTGATGATGGACAAGAATGGGGGCTTGCAGGGTGCGCACCAGCTGGTGGAGTGGAAGCAATCTCATTGTGACTTCAAATGCGTTTCCCTGCTGTGAGGAGATCTCTGCTAGACAAACCAGCATCAAAACCCAGAGGTGCTGCTGGCAAAGTTACAATGCACCTTTCAGACATCAGTGGGCAAGTAGCCTGTCATGACCAACATGAAAATGCTCTGTAAACTCATGACATGAGGCCCTGAAGCAAGTAGTAAGATTTGAGTTAACCTATGCTAGGGAGGGAGCTAAGGAACATTTCAATGAAAAAGGTCAGGTCTCAGAACTAAGCAGACTGAAATTTCTAAAGCTGTGAGTGGGGTAGGAAGCATCACCCCTCAGATAATGTACACATTTTTCTCATTATTTCATGCACTTTCTCTTAAATATCTCTGGCAGCATATTCAGGCTCTCACAAGACATCTCAGATGTCAGCTACTCTCAGGCACACACAGACAATCATTAATTCATAGTCCTGTGCTAAACTCTGCTGGCAGGTTAAAAGCATGTCATTATTAGAAAAAAACAAAACTGATGTGTAAGCTTGTCTCTACTGCAGTCTGCTGAAATTAATTAACATTAGTTGAGTCAGGCAATTAATGTTTCCATGTGTACCTTCCTTCTTGAAGCCTCGTTCTGTATTGTTAAGCCCGTTTAAGAGGACATTTGGTCCTTTCTGGGGCAGGACAGTTCCTCTGCTTTTGTTTTTCACAGGCGGGGACTGCTTCTAGCAAATGAGTTTTGTCAGGCTTGGAATTTCCATGATGTATTTTGTTGTGGTGCTTTTTTATTAAACCTTCTTGCACAGTCCTCGACTGTTAGTTTTTGTCTCTTGCAGGTGGTGTCACTCTTCTCCTGCTGAGTTGAGAGTTAAGACAGCGGTGTGTCTCAGAGGAGATGGAATAATGCAGCAGCCTTTGCTCAGTCTGCTTTGAAATTTCCGTTGAATGTTGAGCCTGCAGTTTGTCATGAGCTATTCTATAGTGTTCCTCTGTGCTGCTGAATTGCTGTGGAATGCACTTCTCGGGAGGAGTGAGCAGTGAAAGCAGCTATATTACTATGTGCCTTCATAATATGCTTTTGGCCCCATGAAAGGGCAATAGGTAATAACCGGCCAATTCCCTTTTCTAAAGATTTACAGCACAGCCTTTCTTACTTGCAGCACTTTGAGGGAAGATGGAAAATTCTCTTTCCAGCTCACCAGCTCTCTGCAGTCGCTAAAACATGCTCTTGACATCTGCATTTCAACCAGTTTGGATTCTGATGTTCTTAAGGCTGATTCAGAGTGTGTTTTGGGTAAAAGCTGCATCTGTAATCTGTTTCGCATGCAGCAAAAAGATGCTGCAAAGGTGGTTTCCAAGGGACTTGATGATACTGAATTGTGTTCTGGAGTTTGATCTCTTCATCCTGCATGTTGGCTAGCTGAGCTCTGATGTTTATACAAGTCGCTCTATCTCTTTTCAACACACGTGGCATTGGTTGAGCTCTTCACTTGCAGCTTTAGACAAGACAGGCTTTGAATTGAGCCACATAAAAGTAATTGCCTTTTCAGCTGGTGCCTCTTTAAAGTGGAATTGAAAGGTAGGAGAAACACAGGAAATTGTTTCTGCTGAGTTTGTATTCAGAAAACAAGCTGGATCAGACAGTTGTTAATGCACTGCATTATTGCCAGGCTGTAGCATTGTCCTTTGAGAGCCAAAAGCAGATGTCAGCAGGGCAACCTCCAAATAGCAGAGGGGTGGCCCAGTTCTGAGCCCAAGGCCTTTTAGTAGGTTGGGGAGTTGCCTGGTAGGTGTTTCCCTGAGCACAAAAGACCAATCCTCCGCATTAAAACTTTGCAGACTGAAAATCTCTCTATCTCATAATGATGCTTGAGTGGTAAGGTTCACCAGGATGCACTTTGCTCTGTTTTTTCATACAGAGCTCTGGTGCATTATGAGGACTCTTCAACATTACATTTTATTTTCCTTCTGCCACCCTTTCATGCAACCATGTCTCTACTTGTTATTTTCTTACACCCCGTAGAACTTTGTGGTCTTGTGGTCCATATTGTTACAGTTTTGTCTTGCATAAAGAGTTGGATGAATAAGCAAGCAACATTTTCTGGTGTTTTGTTTTTATGCAGATACATAAGGATCGGTGAACTAGACAGTAACAGCTGCAGGGGTATGGGCCACACACTGAGTGCTGTGATATTACTGCAAAGGAAATCCACTTTTCAAACACCCAGCTCGCTCATCTGGCGTTGGGTTTGCAGGTTTGCAACTCTCTCTCTTGTTTTACATTTTAATTAAAATATCCAGTTATATAAACCAGTGTTATATAAATAAGTGAAAGGGACCCTCTCTGCACATTGTCTATTTTGGCTGACTGTAAATCTGTTCTATACATTTCAACACCTGTGGCACTGATGGGTTTGTTTTTTCCACATTTGGCATACGTGGTTGTCTGCTGTGAAATGTGTAACAGTAATCATCTGAGCTGCCTTTGTCACTGTCATAAAGCACTAGCATCCAACAAGGAAGGGTGTTCCACTGTTCTGCTGCTTGCCTTTCGGGAGGATCCAGACTGAAGCCTGAACAATGTTTACTGTCCAGAGCTTGTAGTCTGACTTGTGTTTACATGGCAGAAGAAATGTAGCTGGGAATACGTGACTGCCCAGTATAGGTAGGTGCTCCAGTTTCCACCTGCTGGCTCTGAACAAGCATGACCTGCAGGGAGTAAAAGGTGAGTCCAGTAGTTGTGTCATTTCAAGTGCTTTTACTCCTCCCAAAAACACACATTGTACTAAATTAGATTTTGAAAATGGCAATCTCCTTTTTTCTTTAAAAGAGGCAGGCAGCACTGGCAACTGCGTCCCACCTCTCTGATAAGTTTGTCCAAACCACAGGCTTACCGTAGGTAAAACCACCTGCAGCAGACCAGCAGCCGCACATCCTCATCCCAACTCCCTTCTTGGTGTAGCAGCGTCTTTTCCTGCTGCAAGCTGCTCCTGACCCGCTGGAACTGGGATTTGTCTGTTGGGGGACATTGACAGAGTCATTGAATTATAGAATAGTTTGGGCTGGGAGGGACCTCCAGAAGTCATTTGTCTTTGGGTTTGAATAATTGCTGAGATCCAGCAAATGGAATAACAGGGTGTCTGTATTAGGCTCGTATATGTGATACCTCTTGTGCTAGTATATTTTGATCCTAGAGATATTATCTCCCCCCTGAGTGACTGATGGAACTGAGTCACAACATGATTTGAAGTTGGGAGCTACGATTTAAGAAAAAAATTCACTTCAGTTGGCTTTTAGTTTCTTAAGCCTGATGATTATAGGACGCTCTTCTGAAGGCATTCTGGAGTCAAACTACTCTCGTTCAGGCAGGAATCAAAGCATTAGATGGGGGCAGATATCTTTGTAAGCCATGATCATTAGCAACACATCCATTCAAACACTTCTGAAAATAGCAAGTTTTAAGTAAAATCATCTATTCATGCATGGAACTGAAGGAGGGAGAACAAATAGAGACTCAAAACCTTTCTGTTTCCTTGGAGCTACTCTGTACCATGAGATTAACTAGAAGACCAGAATTTTTTACAAAATATTAATGTAAGAAATTTCACATGCCTTCTTGGCTAATAGCAGGAATAGGCATCAGTTTCTGAAATAATGACAAAATCTGACTGGAGGATGAAGGACATAACAAGGTTGAAGGGGTGAGGGACTATTTGTCTGTTAGAACTGTTGGAACTAGAAACATCAGCTAAGAAACCTCTTTTTCCTTTGCTCATCCCTCAGGATGAAAAGGTTATTCTGGAGACAGAGACTGCTTGTTTTTATCCCACTGTAAGAACAATCCTGCAACTTGCAGGAGCAGCATGTGTCAGGTGCTTTTTGAGATCAGACTAACAGTTGTTGTCTTGGTGCTAAGTGGATGGAAAAGTTAATTAATAATGAATATTGTCTACCATTACTGACCTTCTTCCTTACTCCCCTGCTGCTAAGATATTTCCAACTATTCTCAACTTTCCAACTATTGTATTTACAACTACTATATTTCCAACTATTTTCAACTTTTCCAACTTCCCAAGCTCTGGGTGTTCTTCTTATTTGAAAATCAGAGCATTGATTTAAAGAAGTAAATAAGCATATGTGGCAATTATCTGGAAACTGTCTCAGTTTTAACATTCTGGCAGATTTTTAGCAAGAAAAATTTGTAAGTGACATGGATTTCTTTGAAATTGGAGTTGGGTTTCTCTGTCATTTCAGTATTCCAAAAATTGTTGTCTTTGGTGTCTAGCTTTCTGAATGTAGTTGTCCAAAATTTTGGCAGGGCACACGTGTTTACTGCTCCCATCTGGAGCAGCTGTTCTCAGAAATGTTGAGGCAGAGCTGGGCTTGTCCTGCCCTGGATTTCTCCAGGCTGTTCTTGGCAGTCAAACACTGAGCGCTGCCGATGATGTATAGGCTGGGTTTGCACTCTGAGCTGAACTGGAAGGAGTATCAGGGGCACTTGGGTGCTGCAGACGAATCAAATGGGCCTGTCTCACAGTATTACTGTGGGTTGAGCAATTTGAAAAGGTCACATTGCCCCTGAATTTTGGAGGCTGATTCTGAGCTTTGATGCTGCTCTTTTTCATGTTCAGCTGAAAAATATGTGCATATACGTGCATGACAGTGTGTATTTTATAACTAGGATTCCAACTAGAATCAGCTGGAATTGTGGTTTTAAATAAAACGCAATAAAAAACCAGCAGAGGGCCAGTGCTAACAGTTTTTAACCTTTTTTTTTTTTTTTTTTGAGTTGAAAAAGCTCATTTGGACTTGACGCAAAATTCCCTTTCTGCTGCAAGTGTTCAAACCAGTGTGTCTCTGTGTGTGTGCGCACAGGCACGTGCTCTCTAATGAACTTTCAGTTTTCATGGAACAGAAGATTAATGAACTTTCTTATTTCGGTCCTCAAATACTGTGTGTTTTCTGGGAATCTGCAATAGGGTTGTGCCATTTATCTTACAGAACTTTGCTGTAAAATGATTCTTCATATACAACAGGCACAGATGTGCTCAATACTGAAACAGAAGCCAAAGACTTACGGAGAGCAGGTACCTCTGGGAGGAAAAACATATTAGCCTGAAGGGACTGATGCTTTGTTAAGCGTTGAGTATTCTGACTGTTTTTCTGGAAAATCTGAATTTATATTTCCAATTGTACGTCCATCTTTTTTCTGTGGCTTGACCCAGATATAAATTTTACTGTTCTATTACATTACTGTAACCCCCAAGAAGCAAAGCGTTTCTAGGGAAACGAAACCCAAGGTAGCAAGTTATATGGAATTTCTGTGAACACTGTGGCCAGAATGTGCCAGCATGGCTATTTGCACAAGCCCTGTGGTTAGCCACATGGAGCAATCTGGGGTAGAATGGTGTAGGCTAGTTCTAGGATGGATCAGTTCACCAGTCCAGCACCCAGTTAGTTCATTTTGTAGCTTTGTAAATGTTTGCGGTGTCATACAAGTGGCAGCGGCAACTGCTTTTAGTGGATTAAACTGGCCATGGAATGGCAGCCTTCAGGTGTGAGTCCCCAGTGGAAATTTGGTTGTTGAGATTAAACATCTTTTTATATGCGCGTCCACTTTCCAACTCTTGACTCTTGGGTTCTGCAGGGAGGAGATTTTTCCAACACAGATGGCTTAATAGCACCTGTTTTGAAGAAGTAGTCTGTTAAATGTAACGACCAGTTCCAGGCAACTTGATATTTTGGTGGGACAATATCATGATCCCATTGCAGGATCTGCATTTTGTCCACTGAGCTATTAGCTCTGTGAAGGAGGAAGGCAACACACAGTCTGAGGCCATGTTTTCTCTCAGATGGAAGAAATTACAGAAAGTAACAATGAAATGCACAATATTATCTGGTGTCCTTCCCTTTCTTCCCTCACAGCTGGAATAGATGAATTTATCCTCCTGTATTTTTCAGTATTTTGCAGTGCCTTTAAGGCTGGGTCTTGTGCTATTTTCACACAGAAGATGATTGCATAGCCAAGTAAAACTTTGCTTTTATGAGATTTTTTCATGTTACCTACATTTGGTTTTTCTTGATTTCATATCTTTCTGGTGCGTGGAATTTTGGGCACTGAGGCATACACACATGAAGGAGAAAACAGGTAAAATGAAGAGATTGGAGATGGAAGCACTAGGTTATCCTCAGTTCTCTTCCAGAGAAAACCCATTTTAATTTATAAACATGCGTATTGGCAAGTAGCTTGCTTAAATGAAAGTCCTTGTAGTGGTGTAGGATAAAATGGAAAAATCGAAGAAAACGGGAGAAATTTATGGGGTAGAAATTGTGCTTTAAACTTTTATGTTTTGTTCTTACTTTTCTAGATGTGAAAAAGAACTATGCTATGTTCTCTGAAATAGTTTTTGTAGGAAGGCTCAATGCAAACCTTTCTGGAAGGGGCAGGTGATTTTTATTTTAAGCAAACCAGATTTCATTCATGCTCCTTCAGCCATGGATTTCGCTTACTCAAATGCCAAAACATGTTTGTCCCAGTAATCTGGGAAGGTATAATAGTGCCACAGAGGAGAGCTGTCAGCAGCTGCTGAGTTCTCATCATGTCTCTACAGGTTCTTCTTGACTGGCAATCATTATTAATTATTATTAACTGGAGTCTGGTTGTACCTTTTGCATCTTCCATGCGCAGAGATTTACTGAGATCTTTTGTCTGACAATCCTCTCTTATCCCTTGCAAGGCTGAGGAAGAATTGCCAAGTCTCAGTGTTCTTTATTTACCTACTTGAGTATTTTATGACTGTAATCCTGTTTTTCAGCTCTTTTTAACCTCATCTTTATGGCTTTAAATAGCTGCAGTCTTTGTTCTCTGGTTATTTGAATGACAAGCTTCTGCACCAATTAAGCCATGTCTCTGTCTCTTGTTCTATTCTTTATTCAGATGACTCTTCATACATATTTCCATTCACATGCCATCCATTTCAAACTCAAGATTTCTGTTACAACGAGCTGCAGTTTGCTTCAGTATTTGCCTCAGAAAAATACGTAGGGCACACGTGGATAGCTTTTCATTGTTTTGGATGCCAGCTATAGTCAGCTCATACGTAGAGGACCTGCAAGCAAATGTGCAAAGTACTAGAAAAGTCGTGTTTACTAGAAAACACACTTTTTTGTGACATAGCAATTAAACCAGCAGGATTTTATACTTAAAATGACATCCTGTACTTACCAATTATTAATTATTTTAAAATTATACTACATTATAGTATAATAATATAGTAAATTTAGGATACTAGAGTTTGCTACTAGGATGTTATCAAACAGAAACTGAATGCACAATGAAATCTCACGTGCTGACTTTTAAACCAACGCATATTACTCCATAGCTAATCTGTGGAAAACTCTTACTTAGATAAGACCTAGAGTGTATTAAAGATGAAATAGGAATTTAACTTTTAAGATTAGCATTTTCTTTTTCCTTCTTTGTGCTTATAACTGCCTGTAGCACAGGCATCAGTAAAGTTTGTCTTTGTAGGACAGTGAAACAAACTTGAATCTGGTAAAGGGAACGGCGGGATCCTGGGTGATCTCAGTGTTGATCTGCTGCCACCTTCTGGTCATAGCATCATAGAACCATTTCGGTTGGCAAAGACCATTAAGATCACTGAGTTCAAATGTAAACGTAAGACTACCAAGAGCACCACTAAACCATGAGCGACACAGCTACACATCTTTTCAATACCTCCAGGGATGGTGGCTCAACCACTTCCCTGGGCAGCCTGTTCCAAGGCTTGACAACCCTTTCAATGAAAAAAAAAAGTTTCTAATACCCAATCTAAAGCTTCCTGGCACAACTTGAGGCCATTTTGTCCTATCGTTGTGCCACAGTCAGGTAAGGGTGCTTTACAAGCATGAACTGTGACAAGGTCTGTTCCTCAAAACCATTGCTGTGGGTGCTGTCATCCCAGTCATATTTCAGAACACCCTTAATACTCCTCCCCGGTGAGGTCCCTGCAAGCAGATTTTTAAGGCATGGATTTGGGGGGGATTTTTGTGGGTTTTTTTTGTTTTGTTTTGTTTGGTTGTTTGGTTGTTTGTTGGGTTTTTTTGTTGGTTTGTTGTTGTTGTTGTTGTTGTTGTTGTTTTGGGGGGGTTTTTTGTTTGTTTTTTTTTCCAGAATGATTAGTAAAATGGTAAATCTTAACCTTTGTTCCACAGATCTGAAAGGATTTCACTCTCCAGGCTGTGTGGCTGGATCCCAGCTTCCTTATACAAAGAATTAGGACTGTTTCCCTACTGTGCTTTCTACTTACCCTGAACAAAGTCCCTTTTGATGAACAAAGGGACTCAGTTCCATGAGACCCGGGGCAAAAGCTAAGTTGCAGACCCTTATCTTCCCGACAACTAGAAATTAGTGATACCTTTAAGAGACAGGTGACCTTTATGAGCAGAACAACCTAAGAACAAAATTTTAATTTCTGTTGTGGCTTCATAAAGGTATTTGCACATAAAGTCTCCTACAGCATTTAGTATTTTACCCAAGCTGTTGGAATTGGATGACAGTGGGAATATTGGCTACTAATTTTAAAGGTAGATTTCTAGTTTCCAATATGCTAAAGTAAGCCAGGAAACCCAAATCTAATGGATTTTTAAAATACTGACACCCAAGTATTTATTCTATTAAGAATTTCCTGATGTTTGAGAGAAGATGAGGAGCCTCAATTGGTGGAGCACATGTGAGGAACAATGCCACAGAAGTAGCAGGGTTCATAGATATTAATTTGGATCTCTGACTGCTTACACAGGCTGAGGCATTAAAACCCAGGTAACATCAATGGAAAGAGCTCTGGGGAAACTGAAAAGCAACACGAATTTGCTATTAATACCAGAAGCCAAATATAAAATTGAATGCACTCCTGTTAGTGGTACAGACATTTTAAAACACTCCATTTCTGAAATGGCCTCATGCATGGAGGATATGATGAAAGATACTCATCTTTCCATTATCCCAGAAAGTGGTTCCAAAACTCCACAACTATTCCCAGAACACTAAAAAAGGCACAGTTCTGGGTCCATGAGATGTTGCTCTTATACGAAGCAGCATGATTTATCTCCTCCTCACCTCTGCTAGAGCTAAGCTGTAAAAAAAAGAAAAGCAAGTCCAGCGGCCACCCTTTGACAGGCACAGACTCTGTATCTCACCAGGCTGCCACCTACAAATCGTGAAAAGACATGGAAGATGGGGTCAAGGGGAGGACCTGGCTTTACTATTTGAGTTGGGCAACGTGAAGAGGGAGTGGACTTCCAAAATACCTAAACGATATTTTAGAATTTATTTTAGTAATAAAAATAGTATTAAAAGGAAAAAAAATATTCATCTGTGGCATCTGAAAAACTCTCCATATTGCTACAAAAATCTCAGAAGGCCTAATGTGCAGAAATGAAAAGTAAACGTCTCTAGCACGTTTACTTGATGGAAGGCACTTGAAGAGACCTTGGGATAGAAATCCAGGCAAAGCACATTGCCTGCCTTGCCTCTGGGGTGATGTACAGGAGACACAGTGCCGCAGATAGGAATTTTCTGCAATTCCTAAGATGTTCTCAAGGCATTACTCCTCCAAAGTCTTACCCAGACACACCGGCCCCAGAGAGTCCCACCACAAAGAACTGTGGTTTTGTTAGGCACAGCAAGGTATCAGGGCTGGTTTGAGACTCCTGCCTGGGTCACCCAACCCTGCCCTGCCCAAGAGGGGAGGAGAGGGACAGGGAAGGGAAGGAGACAATAGAAGAGGAAGGCTTGGGAAAATGTGGGCTTTCACTGGAAGGAGAGCGAGACAGATAGGGCTGTTCAGCCCAGAGAAAAGAAGGATCAGGGGCACTGCCAGAGAGGGTGAGGAGTCTCCATCCATGAAGCCATCTGAAACATGACGGGACCCATATCTGGGCAACCTGTGGCTCTGGAATCCCAGCTTCTGTTCACTGAAGGTTTTCTTGCATGAGAATGACTCCTGAGGAGCATTTAATTCTCAGAACACACTCAATAAGCAAGATTCTCCCATGATGGTTGATACCACAGCCTTTTCTTTCCATGACGCTGTCAGCTGCTGGTTTGGGTCAGGAGTTCTCAAGGAGTTACACTAGCTCTCCAACTCAGCTCTGAATGTACTCGCAGTAAAGTATTCTCTGCCAAGGGTCTTCTTAAGGGCCAGCTGCATGTTCTTGTTTGTTCAGGTCTTACAGACTTAACAAGGGATTCATAACAGTAGAAGTAACAGAAAGAAAAGGGTCTTCATCCAAGAGAGATCCGAACTTGGACCTCAAATGTATCATGGAGACACAGTCCAAGTGCACAGCAACCACCACAAGATGAGAGAAGCACCTAAGAAAAGCTTGTTTCCTCTCTGCAGTAGAGGGAGTTCTCTTTATGATGAAGCCATAAGAAAGCAGCAGCAGTAGGAATGAGCCAAATATAACCAACATGCTTAGACTGAACATGAGAAATTCCATTTCATTTGTTTCCATGCAAGCCATATGATCCCAAGTGCCGTGTCACAGAAGAAGAGGTTAACCTTACGGCCAGAGGAGCTTAAGGGAAATATGGAAGATGGGTCTCTTGGAGACAGCACAAAGCCGGTTAGTGCTGTAAAGGCCACCAGACGAGTACAGGCTTTGGTGTTCATGAGAATGAGCTTGAAGGCTTATATAGTACAAAGCAGCAATCATAACCCATTGCTACTAGAAGGAAACAAACTGAGCATGAAGCACCAATGAAGAAAAACATCTGCATAAGACAAGCAATAAATGAAACAGTCATTCTTGCTTCTAAGAAATTTGCCAACACCCGAGGGACAAAGACTAATTAATAGCAGATCTATGAAAATGAAGAAACAGAGGGAAAGAAACAAATGGGAGAGTAGAGCCAGGCTTACCATAACGGTGACATTTCTGGCAAACGTAGGCGGGTATGTGATGAGAAACACCAGGAAGCACCTGAGCTGCACATCCAGAAAACTGGCAAATCTGAGCAGGGATCATTCTGTTGTGAGGGTTTGATTTCCTTTTCTCATTTATGCAAAAAAAAAACCCCTCTGCTGGAAAGAGTGATCGTAAGGCAAAGGAATGAAATAACAGTACCACAGCTTAATCCATTAGAAAAGCTGATTTTTTCCCAAATGCAACATTATACCTTGAAATGCCACAGGGACTGAAAACATTTCACACTTTCAGTCTTTCACACCAGAATAATTCTAAGACTAATAGTAGTTACAATAAGTTACTGTAGCTTCTATACTTAACTGACTTGCTGCCCACCTGGGCTCCAGAGGAGTTTAAGCCATGTCCCTAATAACCTTGTAACATGAAGGTCTGTGTACAAAGAGAAAAATGAGGAAGCTTACATGAAAGTCAAACAAAACCAAGGCTAACAAATACATTTATTCATGGGAAGAGAAGGTATTGTTCCTTTTACCAAAGATTTGTTTTTAAACATCCTTCATCACAGATCTTTGAAAATCCGTATCACCTAAGTGCAGCTTCTCATTCACAATGTCAATGACTTGGTGAAACTTAACTCACATGGGGAGTCCCTGCCTTTCTCTCTCACACACCCGGCACCACTATTGGGTATTTTCTTTGGTCTAAGAGACAAGACTGGAATGGAGGAGGGGAGAATGGATGCTGGCACTGAAACGTTCAACCTCCAGGTTTGGTCACTGCTTAAATTCTTTGCTCACGACCTTCTGTGGTGACTGGCCTGGACAGGCAGGACGGGATGGGACCCGTGTCTGGGCAGCCTGTGGCTCTGGAATGCCATGACATGGGGCAGGAGGTCCTGTCCCCAAGAGTGGCACTGGGGTTGGGCTGGAGGGGAGAGGCACGGGCTGCAGGGAGAGCTGTCACAGGGCAGGGGGCAGGGAGGAGAACGGAAAGGAGAGGAGAGCACTTGGCCTTGTAGCAGCTCCCCCCCTGTAGCAGCTCCAACAAGAAGACGACCAAGAGTAAGAAGAGACGCCCGAGGCAAAGGGCTGACCTGGCCGTGCCACTGCTGCTGTCAAGGGAGAAGAAAGCAAAGCCCGTGCCCCACGCGAGCAAGGCAAGGGCTGCTCACGTGCAGGGCTCCTGCCAACTCCAGCGCGGCGGTCTAAGGGTACAACAAAAGCTTTTGCAATGCCGGGTGGGACACGAGGCCCTTTGTGCTGTGCGTTGGACTCGCACCTCCTGGGTGGCCCAAGGCATGCAGAC
>NW_020799092.1:22092414-22107260 GCF_003259725.1 Athene cunicularia
TTGCCACCAGCAGACGGGTAAATGCTTTGGAAAAGAAGAACTCCTTTAAACTTTTAACAAGCCCCACTGTGGCCTGTGTCGCACCCAACAGCGGCGCTGGGGAGTCACTCGTGTCCCTTGCGGAAGCCCCCTCAGGCTCGTTATCACTGAAGTGTGGACTCCTTAATGATGCCTCTGGCGGCTCCTCGCCGGCTCCACGGGACCCCCCCTGTGCCGCTTGGGCAGGCAGAGCCTCGGCCCGCAGCTCCCTCGCCCCAAGCACTGAGTGGGGCTGTGACCCACGAGCTCCGTTCGGGCTCTGGCAGTGTGTTGCGTTCCTGGGAGCTCGGGCACAGCCACCGCTGCTGCTGTAGCACTCGTTGCCCAGTCGCTGTCGGACAGAAGCTGGGATTTCACCCTTTACTCAGCACAGGTTCAGTTCCCTGCTCAACCATTTCCTCCTGTGTTCTTCCATCCACTTCTCCACCTACAGCTGCTCCTCCCTTTCCTCTTGTGCTCTTCAGCCGTGCTTCCCTTGCCATCTGAGGGAAGAAGTGACTCCTGTCAGATACCCACCGTGAAATCCCTCCCCAAACCCCAAACCTCAAACCCTAGAGGTTGTCCCCAAACACCAAATCAAGCAGAGATTGCTTCTCAGAAAATTGACTGCAATGACTACCCTTCATTGAACAGCTCTACACCCAGCAGGGTCATAAAGACACAACCATTATTCTTCTTCCCTGTACAGGGTGGTACAAAATGATGAACCAAATACTCCGAATACTTCACGAACACACTGGTGATCTCCCGGCCTGGCAAGACTGATGCAGTCATGCATCAGGAGGTACCCTGCCTCAGAAATAGGGTGCTGGGCCAGGTGACCCTCTGGAGGTCCCTTCCAGTCTAACTTCTCCTATACATCTGTGTGTGCAAGAATTATCTATCTCTGGCTCCGAACTGAAAGCCAATGTGGGGATAGAAAAGGATAATGAAGGCAGTAAACGTGTCTTACACACCCAGTTATCCAGATGTTGCAGGTACCATGCTAATGCTGATACTTTTCATGCTGAAATCAGCAATTATCTACTTTAGAGAATGGATATTTCTTTATTCAGATACTTCTTTATCTTTTTCACTTTTAAATTTCTGCCAGATTTTCAGTAGGTATAGTTTTGTTTATGGCATCCGTGCCTTGGAAAATTGAATTTGGCCCCTTAATAGTCTTAGTGTTCCAGAAACAGCTACAATCATAGCATCATAGAATACGAGGGTGGAAGGGACCTCAAGGATCAGCTGGTCCAAACTTTCTTGGCTAAAGCCTGGTCTAGACAAGATGGCCCAGGAGCCTGTCCAGCTGAATGTTAAAAGTGTCCAGTGTTGGGGAATCCACCACTTCCCTGGGGAGATTATTCCAATAGCTGATTGTTCTCACTCTGGTAAATTTTCCTCTTGTGTTCAATTGGAATATCCCTAGGAGTAACTTGTACCCATTACCCCTTGTCTTTTCCAGGTGACTCCATGTAAAAAGGGAGTCTTCATCTTCTTTATAGCCACCCCTTAAATACTGGAACATGGTGATAAAGTCTCCCCTAAGCCTTCTCTTCTCAAGGCTGAACAAACCCACTTCTCTCAGCCTTTCCTCCCATGGCAGGCTGCCCAGTCCCTTGATCATCTTTGTGGCCCTTCTCTGGACCCTGTCCAGCTTTTCCACATCTTCTTTGTACATCTGGGACCAAAACTGAACACAGTATTCCAGGTCTGACAAGCGCTGAGTGGGATAATTACTTCTTTATCTCTGCTGGTGATGCCTTGGTGATGCAGCCCAGAATCCTGTTGACATTCTGTGCTGCAACACACTGTTCACTCAATATGAGTAGCTTGTCCACCAGGACCCCCAGATCCCTTTCCACAGAGCTGCTCCCCAGCCAGGCAAATTTTAGTCTGTGCTGCACTCCTGGATTATGTTTTCCCAGGTGCAAGACCTTACACTTGTCCTTATTGAACTTCATAAGGTTCTTGTTAGCCCACCCTTCCAGCCTATCCAGACCTTCCTGCAGGTGGTTCTCCCTTCCGGAGTGTCCACTTCCCCACTCAGCTTGGTATCAGCAGAAAACTTCATCAGGGTACACTTGACCTCATCATCCAGATCACTTATGAAGATATTAAATTAAATAGAAAAAAAATTAAAATTAGAATAAATTAAATAAAGATATTAGGCCCAATATCAATCCCTGGGTGACCCCACCTGTTTCAAGTTGCCAGTTTGAAAAAGAACAATTTCTCACCACCCTCTAGGTGCAGTCTGTCAGCCAGTTCCCCACCCACTGCACAAACCACTTGTCTAGACCATTACACACCAGTTTCTTTAGGAGGAGGCTGTGGGAAACCCTATCAAAACCATATCAAAAGCTTTGGAGAAATCCAGATAGACAGTCCCCACCGTCCACCTCATATCAACCGAGCAGGTTACTTTGTTCTAGAAGGTGGCCAGGTTTGTCAAGCATGATTTGCCCTTGGTGAACCTGTGTTGGCTTTTCCCAATCAAGTGCATCATTTGACTTGTGGTAGCCCCCAGAAGGCTTCATTCCATAACTTTCCCAGGGATTGAAGTAAGACTGATGAGTCTATAACTTCCTGGATCCTCTTTTAAGCCCTTCTTGTAGATGGGGGTAACATTAGCCTCCTTTCTTCTGGGATGTCCTCTGATCTCCACAACTTCTAAAAGATTACAGAGAGAGCAGCACTGCAAAGACATCAGCCAGCTCTCTTAACACTCGAGTGGATAATGTCAGGGCTTATCAATTTGTAGGGGTCAAGCTCCTTTAGTCATTCACATACCAACTCTTCCTTCCCTGATGGTGGGTCTGTGTTTGCAGTAACCTGGATTTTTGTCCCCCAGGCCTGGGGCCCAACACTACTGCTAGAGACAGGATGGAGAAAGTACTGAGAACCTCTGCCTTTTCAACATTGTTGGTGACTGATTCATGTCTCCTGTTTAACAGGCGGCCAATATTTTCCTTCTGTTTCTGCCTGTTGTTTATGTAACTGAAGAACCCTTTCTTGTAGTTTTTGACATCTCTGGCCAATTTCAATTCAAGCTGAGATTTTGCTTTTCTAAGTGGATCTCTACACACTCTGGCAATGCCCTTGTAATTGTCAGTGGGTATTTGTCCACTTTTCCATCTCTGGTATGCTTCTCTTTGGTTTTGAGTAGACTCGGAAACTCACAGTTAAGACACGGGGTCTCTTTCTCAGCTTACTTCCCTTACCTGTAAATGGGATGAACTGAATTTGTGCTTCCAGGAATGTGTTCCTGAAAAACCCACAGCACTCTCAAGCTCCTTTATCCTCCATGGAAGCTTCCTATGGAATCCCTCCCATATGAGCTCTGAGTGAGCTGAAGTTTGCTCTTGTAAAATCTAAAAACTTTGTCTTAATACTAACCTTCAGCTACAATGAGTGTCTACCTTTATAAATATGTGAATGTTGAGGTTTGATTTTCAGATGCTTTGTGGTTTTCAGTTCTGCTTTTCTAGAGGAGAAAAAGCTGAATTTATGTACAATTCAAATCGGAATGGATTAATGTATCTGGTTTATTGATGCTCTGGGTTAAAACATCAGCAATAGTCTCCTCTGGTAGATGAACAAGTGTTCAAGCCAGATGGTAAGTGGCTAAGTGATTTTTGACATTTAGTATGTTCACATTAGGGAACACAGCCACGGCTGGCTCCTGCTGCCGAAGGGGGTGCTAGCTTTCCCATTTCTCTTTTTTGAAAGAGGACAGCTGTCTCAGCTGTTACACATTTCACAGGAAGTTTTCAACAAGTACGTGCAGTCACTCTCCTGAATGAACTTATAAGGCAGGAACCTTCAAAAACTTGTTTAGGATGAGGGGTAGGGAGATTATTTCCTTATCCTCTAACTTTTGCCAAGTAGAGAAATCCAGAATTGCATGTTATTTTGAAAACCTCATCCCAGTTAGCAGCTTTATTTCCTGGAAGAAACAACCCTGCAAGCAATTAATCCCATGAAAGCTGATAGAGCAGTGGAGACATGTCAACACAGAGACCAGGGAAAAATTTCCAAACCATAATTGTCAGCAAATAGAGCTGCAGGAAGAAAGACATTTGAAATGTGGGTAAACAGGAAGGTGCTAAGAGCCTACGCCCTGAGTCAGGGTCAATGCAAGAACTACTCTGCAGAGTGCAGATACCTCAGCTAGCTCAGTCCGAGGAACTGCTGTGGGTAGCAGCCTGGAAAAACCACACAAACCTAGTTTCTTCACTGCAGTGGTCATCATGTTCACTTCCTGCATGAGAGGTGTCAAGCTCAAAAAGTGTACAGAAGCAAAACCCTTCACAAGCTTGTTCACCATCCTGAGAAGCAAAGCCCCTTGGCATCGTGTTTTCTGTCTTTTTTCTTTCTAATAATAGAGTTGACGCTCTAGCATCCTAAGGATATAGGAAATACAAATATGATAGGGAAAAATAATATCCGATCAACTGTTATACTCAGAAAAAAAACTGCTGCACAGTAGTTTATTCTGACTGTTAGTTAGAACTGAGAAGACAAACTATTTTTTCCAGCTGCTGGGTCAATAGTTCCAGTAAAACATGCTACCTGCCTAGGATGCCTGTATATGAGGAAGAATAATTTATCTCTAATACAAAGAATAATAATTAGTCATTTTGTGTTATGATATTCATTAGACTGTACAGAGGAACAGACAAAAACGCATTTGAATCATCTTGTGTTACATTTTAACCACTTGAATTTCTGTAAGAACTACCCAGAAAGCTCAGGAAGAAAGGCCAGAAAGACAGGAGACAGGTCAAAGCCTAAAGCCTGGACTACATGGAATGAAAGACTCTTCTCTGAAGCTTCATCAAGGCTTCCTTCACCTGCTTATTCCTCAGACTGTAAATCAGGGGGTTCAAACAGGGGCTGACAAGACTGTAGAAAAGGGAAAGAGCTTTCTCCTTCCCAGATGAGTTACTGCTCCCAGGCCCCATGTACATGAAGATAGCATTTCCATAAAACAGACCCACCACCATCAGGTGGGAGCCACAGGTGGAGAATGTTTTGTGCCACCCTGGCGCAGAGCGGATGCGCAGAATGGTGGCCAGGATGTGCAGGTAGGAAATTAGGATTAAGGCTAAAGGGAAGAGCAGGAAGCACACGCAAACAGCAAAGATCAGGACTTTATTGGCAGTAGTGTCAGTGCAGGCTAGCTTTAGGACAGCGAGGATTTCACAGAAGAAGTGGTCAACCTCACACGGGCCACAAAAAGGCAGGTGTAAAGCCAGAGAGGCTTGTAGTGTACCAAACACAAACCCAAAAGCCCACGAAACTGCAGCAAGGGTGAGGCACAGCCTCCAGTTCATGATGAGGGCGTAGCGGAGGGGGTGGCAGATTGCCACGTAGCGATCATAAGACATCACGGCCAGCAGCACGCACTCTGTAAGTGCAAAGATTAAATAAAGATGTATCTGTGTCCCACATCCAGCAAAGGAGATGGTTCTGCCATGTCCAAGGAGGTTCCTCAGCATATGGGGGACATTGTTGGAGGAGTAGCAGATGTCCACGATGGAGAGGTGGCAGAGGAAGAAGTACATGGGGCTGTGGAGGCGGTAGTCCCGGCAGATAAGCACAAAGACAAGTGCGTTTCCCATCAGAGTGGCAGAGTAGAGGACACAGAAAAGGCCAAAGAGGCAGAACTGCAGGGCTGGGTTGCTGGAGAACCCCAAGAGGATGAATTCTGTGACAGTCGTTTCATTCTGCATGCTGCACTGGAGATGAGACAGCACAAAGTGTCACCACAGGGATCTGCAAGGGAAGGAGCAAGGGAAAGGAAAGAAAACAGTTTTCCTAAGAATGCCGTGTCCTTTACTCTTTACACTGCAGCTCCCTTCTCCCTCTTTTTCCCTCTGACTCCAGTGGAAGGTGCATACTACCCTCACCATCCTGAGCGATACAGATCTGAACTGCAAGCTGTAACCTCTGTACAAACTTTGAGCAGTTTTGAGCAATCTCACACAACTTTACTGCCTAGCCTGCCTGTGATGTCTTTCTTTTTCTCCGTTTTTTGGGGGGTTTTGTTTTGGGTTTTTTTTTTGGGGGGTGGGGTGGGGAAGTATTTCTCTGTTGGAGAAAATAACAGCTATCATAATGAAGATTTCAGGTGAAGTCAGAACATCTTCAAAGTGGCTATTTTAAATTAAATCTGTATTAAAATGAACGCACAGTTCACAGAACAATTCGTTTCACTATTAAACCAACTAGCATTTCTAATCCATTGCTGTGTCTTCTCTACCTTAGTAAAATGCATTTATACTGAATCCTGTAGTTGCTTGATCCATTATTCTATATCTAACTTCAAATTGCTGAACAAATTGAGAGCTACACTGTACAGCAGATAGTTATTGCTAGAAGAACGTCACTAACATTTATGCACAAGAGTTTCCTTACCTGTAACATGTGAACAAATGCAGTTTGTTCAGCTCCGTGTTTTTGATCAGGGAAAAAAAAGTTCTGTGCACTTTCTCAGACAACAGGTGACACAAAGAGCTGTTCCGCTGTGTTCAGCTCCCTACATTCATTTGTTTTTAAAGCCAAAGTTTTCTGTGTAGTGTGTCTGAAGAGACACTGTTTTGATTACCAACAGGCAGTAAAAAAATTAATCTCAAGGATAAATCCCCAGAGCTCCATACCTGAGCTCTGGGGATCCTTCCAGAAAGTAAACACCACTTTATTCTGACATGGATGTGTCATTGGACTTAATATGGCATTGTACATACTGGTACTTCATTGATATGGATTTCTCTTCCGTTAAACACAGTCTCCTTCATCACTTTCCCCTTTATGCCTTCACTGCCTCCCAGAATTTCCCTGCCTCCAACTGCATACAGAGATTTTTGTTTCTGAGATACTAGCACAGAATAAATCCTACTGTTAGGAGTTGCCAAATCCAGTATCTCGATGCAGTACAATGTTGCTGCAGCGAGGCTGAACATGTGTTTTCCAACTGGCACGCGTGCACACATACGGGTAGGGGACTGTGTCAGCTATTTTGCCTCGACATGGCTGTAATGCCATTACCCCCCTCCCTGAGCCGCAGGGTGGTGTAAAATGGCCACTCTGTTTCTGCACCACGCCATTTCATAGGCCGGGACTTGGCATCCTATTGCCGGGAGGACAAAATTAGCCCAGAGCTAGAAAAGCTGCACGTGTGCGCAGGGCCAGGGGGCGAGGGGGACGTGTGGAAGCTGAAGGCATCGATGGCCAACTGCCCCCTCGGTACGAGCACTGTGGGCATCTGGGCATGTGCACACGGGGGGACACGGGGCAGCAGTTATGCAAGTGTGGCAACGAGCGAACTGGTGATGGGGACTGTATAAAAGGGGCTACGTGTTCCTTTCTAGCAACATTTCTAGCTTGTAGTAGTTTTCTCTTGCCTTTTTGCTCGAGCCTGCTGAAGCTCTCACCTGACAAAGCTCTCACCTCTTTGCTTTCTCTCCATCGCCTGCACAGGGACCGGACCAACGGCCACGCCACTATACTCACAGTGGCGACATTCCCCATCACCTGCAGGAACCCCCCATCACTGGAACCAAATCAACAGCACATCACTAGACTCGTGGTGGTAGTAACTAATACTGCTGCATCACTTTTGTTTGCTTGCTTAGGTTAGTGGCTGGACTGGATGATCTTCAAGATCTTTTCCAACCTAGACAGTTCTGTGATTTTGACTTTTCCTTTCTCCTTCCTTCTGTCCTATCGCTATTATCAGTTATTTTGTGAAATAAAGCTTACAAGGTTTGTGCAGCATCTGACCTCATTTGCATCTTAATCTCGCTCTTGGGATCGTTTAAGAACCCTCCCCAATATTAGATCAGGAAAATATGCCCTGTCGCATAGATCCACGCTGATTTAAAACAAAGCTCTTGCACAAATACAAAGCACAAACAGCCTTGATCCTGTTCCCTGTCAGGCTAACCAGCATGAAAGACACTCAGTGAAAAATATATACACACGTATGCACAGAAGCCACATGAGTCCCACCAGTAGCTGACCTTACACAGCCTATCCAGTACTCTGCCCCAGCATCCCATGGTCTCCCAGCTCCTCAGGTACAAAACACCAGACATGAAAACAGGCCTCCTCAGTAGCAGGGAACCTTACCAGATACCCTGGTCTCTCCCGCAGCTGGTTTAGCCCCCCAGTCCCTCCAGTAGCTGACTCTCAGACCCTCTATGTTTTCAGTATCTGGCCCAGACATATGGCTACACCAGTCCCTGGGTCCCAAGCCCCTTGTTCTACTTGTTGACTAGTCCAGCTTGGTGCTCACTAGCAGTTGTACACCCTGGCATACACACCCTCACAATACTCACACACTGCAACCTCCACAGCTGCTGATGTCTCAGGTCCAGAGTCCTTTTCCCATTGCTGGAACTTAGACATTACACACAAAGTAGGCACATCCCCACTCAGGAAAATAGAAATTATTAAGAAAACAGGACAGATTGTGGTTATATTTCAGGGAAATTAGAATAAACAATCTGTAGAATCTCTAGATTCTGGGTTTTATCCAGCAACAAACAAGATTAGCCTCTACTTGATTATTTCTTCTTTTTACATGTGCAGCACACATTGGTTATCCTCATACCAGGAAAACTCAGCTTGTGGCAGGGGAGGTTACCGAATCTTATCATCCTATTCTGTATCAAATCACATTTTTGACTGCAGTTTTGCATGTTGTGAAAGGCACACTACTAAGTCCTAAACCTGTTACTCCTGGGCACGCTATGTGGGTGGAACTTTACATCTGATCCATCCATACTTCTCATGGGAGATCTTTTAACCCCTTGCATACCTGGTGGCAGGGCTGGAGACCAAGTCCTGTTTCCACTAAGCTTATAAGAAAGATTTGTTTTCACTTCCAGCCCCTTAGAAATCCCTGGTCTACTTACTACTCTTCTTGGGGCACTATAGGAGATTTAGTTTGTCTGTTGTCTTTCGGCATTCCCCATTTGCCATATCACCCCCTCAGTTCAGAACAAACTTCTCAGTTATCCCTCATAGTAGCTTCCCACTTTGTGCTACTAAAGCCTGTGGAATACTTCCCAGTTGTAGGAGCTCTGAAGTAATGCATATTCTCATATTTCTTGCTATTGAATTATATTAATGAGAGAACAATGCTGGACGTTCTATGCTTTTTTTTTGTTTGTTTGTTTGTTTCCATTTCATTCTGTTCAAATTTGGAATATGGAAAACTAGAACATGAAAAATAAGGAAAAAATTTAATTTGCTAAATATTTAACCAAGAAGTTACTAATGGAACCAAGTCTAAGCTTACAGAGAAGGCTGAGATTATGAACTATCAAACAAATCCAAACAACAATGTCTGAGAGATGGGATTTCTTTATATTCTGAACTCTTCAGTGACAATTCTGACAAAATTGACTCATGGATTTCTGGATTATGTCATAAGGGCATATTGAGTTTGGCTGACTCATTAATTTCCTGGCCCAGAAGTTTGCCTTGTGACTCACAACTTGGGTTGCACTAACAAGAATTTACCATGTTACTGTACTTTGTTATTTACAAATAAACCCCCCAAATTGTTAATGTATTATTGAAAAATACACATTCATTTGAGTTTGTGCATTAGACTGTGTGGAAGGAAATTTACCCAGCCCTCACCTGAAAAATGGAAGAGTTATACAGTCATAATATTAAAAAAGATGCTTTTGATAATCTTGAACAAAACTTCCCCTTTTTTATGGAAAAGAGTTTTTAATTATAACTACATTGAAGCTTTCCTTCATTTGTTTGTTTTGATTTATGAATTAAAACTTTGTTTTTGATTTATGAATTAAAACTGTTCATAGTATTTTATTATGTCCCATTGATGATACTGCTACCAATTAGTGCTAGGTTTTGATTCACTACAAAGACTATGCCCCAGAGGTCTCACAGGATATATAAAGGTGTGAGTTGTTTGAACAGCAGGTATTCAGAAGACTTGTTCACCCTGCGTTTCTAGCAGCTATTTTTTCTCTTAATAGGAATGTAGCTATGATGTCCAGCCCCTTTGTTTCCCAGTCCGTGTCAGGGAGATAGGAAAGACTGTTACTGACACCTCAGGAAAGACATTAATGGCGAGACAGAGCAAAGTTTGCATCAATCCGTGATTTTGGAGTTGTCATCAAAGATCTGTTTCTTTAGGTAAGAAATTCCAGCAGCTTCTGCAAGTCAGCATTCGGTTTGTGGTATTACACACATAGGTAAGCTGAACCATAGAGTCCTGAGAACTACAGTTTCCAGTGATTTCTAGAGCAATGTGGCTAGTGTCAGTGATGAAGGATTTTGCCTTGTTTCTCTCTTTTATACCACTGTTGGTTTGAGAGAAGCAGTTCCCTGGTTTTGCCTTTCCTTATAGTTCACTCTGCATTGTGATGAATGTGTTAATTATAGCTAGGTTTTACTTAAAACATTAAAATGTATTTAAACGGGTTAACATATAGCACTAATGGCACTAATACTGAAACTGAATGAAGCAGTGGCTTGGTTTACCTGACATTACTGGCTTTTGAATAATGAACCACAGAAAGAAATGGCTCCTGTGTTGAAAGGTTGGGTTTTATTTTACAATGCTAGATGAACAGTGAAGATTTTGTCCAAGCATTAAATCATCTTTTCCTTCCTCTGTATTTGAGCTGTCTTTTTTTTTTTTTGAATACTGTTGCACTTGTATACCCTCTAGTCCCAGAATACCAAAATTCATGTAGTGAGATAAGCCATTGGGAATTCAGCCTCAAAAAAGCCCCAAGTGATTTTTACCTTGTCTGTTCAGTGCTGTTAGACTGAGCTGCTACTTTGACTTCGGAGTAAGATACTGAACTTGGTTTTCTTCCCATTTTACTTCACACTGAAGGAACAGCAAATGAATGTTTTCTAATACTACATTTAATGATATTCCTAAACTGAAAGGAGAGTTTGCAAAAAGGCAGGGAACTTAAGAGAAAGCAAAATTCTCTTGCTTACTGTTATTACTGCTTCACTGTAGAAATACTGTCCGTTTGTGTCAGAGGACTGCTCCCTGCTGTTATACCGTGCTTCGGGCATTATGAAGGGGGAATGGTTTTGCTACCTTTATCATCATTTATGTCAGATTTCTTTTTGTCAATGACTTCTTTCCAGATCAGAAACTTCATGATGAATGAAACCGAAGTGAATGAGTTCATCTTGATTGGATTTTCAGACTTTCCAGATCTGCAGATTCCATTATTTGTCTTTTTTTTCCTGACTTACCTGGCCACCCTCACTGGAAATGTCCTGCTAATGACAATTATCAAGGTTCATCATCACCTTCACATCCCCATGTATTTCTTCCTTTCCATTCTCTCTTTTTCAGAAACTTGTTATACATTTGCTATCATTCCCAAGATGCTGATAAATCTAATAACAGAAGAAAAGTCCATTTCTTTCACTGGATGTGCTGTTCAGATGTTTTTCTTCATTGGCTTTGGAGGCACTAACTGTATGCTTCTAATGGCAATGGGGTATGACCGGTGTGTGGCTATATGTAAACCTTTACATTACAGAGTCCTCATGAACGACAGAGTCTGTAGTCAGCTGGTGGCCTTTGCAACAGTGACTGGCTTTACCTTGTCCCTGATAGATACTTACTTTATCTTCACGTTGCCTTTCTGTGGAGAGAAGGAAATTAATCACTTCTTCTGTGACTTGGCTCCTGTCATTCAGGTAGCTTGCACAGAAAATAATGGAATTGAGACAGTGATTTTTATTTTCTGCATTGTGGTTGTGTTTGGCTCATTCTTGTTGATTCTTCTCTCGTACGTTGTGATCTTCAACACCATCTTCAAGATCCCCTCTACTAAGGGCAAATGTAAAGCCTTCTCCACTTGTGCCTCACATCTCACTGTGGTTATCGTGCACTTTGGGTGTGCCTCCATCATCTATTTAAGGCCCAAATCTGCCTATTCCCTAGAGAAGGACACTCTGATTTCTGTCACTTACACTGTGGTGACACCCTTGCTGAACCCTGTGGTTTATGGCCTGAGGAACAAGGATGTGCACGTGGCCCTTCGGAAAAGCCTGGGAAGAAACCTGTGTGCATGGGTGAGGTGAAGGGAGGTCCTTGAAGTGCTGGTGTGAATGGGCTCTCCCCTCAGGTAGATGGCTTTTTCAGCACTTTGGTGCTGAAAAAATGGGGTACAATTCAACTCGAAACAATGCTGGATGTCAACCTGGATGATTCTGTGATAATCCATAATAGGAGAAATGACATTAATAAAGCTGATGTGCAGCCACCACTAGCTGCCAGCTACATTGCATACTGTTTTCAGCTGGTAAGGGACCTGAAAAGAATATTATGATGTACTGAAGAATAAAGAATTACCATAATACCTACAACATTTGGATAATTGGGTCTGTAAGAGAGTTTCACTTCCTTCATTGTCATTTCTTAACCCCACATTGGCTTTCAGTTCTGAGCCAGAGATGATTTCTGCACACACAGATACACAGAAGAACTTAGACTAGAAGGGACCTCTGGGGGTCACCTGGCCCAGCACCCCGTTTCTGAAGCAGGGTACCTCCTGGCGCACAAGTGCATCATCCTTGCCAGGTCCTGAGGTCACCAGTGTGTTCCTGAAGAACATGACCCATGTACTCACTTTGTATCACCCTGCAGAGGGAAGAAGAATACTGATTGTGTCTTTATGACCCAGGTGGGTGTAGAGCCATTCAATGAAGTATGAGTCTTCTTTAGCCCAGCTGAGGATGGCCTCTTCTCTGGGAACAAACCTCCGGGAGTTTCATCAGATTTATGACACAGAATGCCCCTGGGCCCCTGAGAGGGTGGCTGTTATCTCCATGACCATTTATGCTCCAGTCAGGTTGAGACTGCTGGAGAGCACAGCTGGGCTTGTGACTCTTCTCGGCCAGTTGGTGTGAAATTGAGGAACACCTTGCTCATCTGGAGTGTACTAGTTCTCTGAATGAAGGGAAACAGACTGTCTCTCTTACACCCTTCCATTCTATGTTGGTATGTTACCGTCAATAAACCTGAAGCACGGCCAGAGTAAAGGACAACAGTGACTGTGACTTGCTCTTGCTGTGGTGATTGCACCCATCGTCTGGGTGGGAGAGACAAAGCTGTTGTTAAATCCAACCAGGGAGTTGATCTGTCTCTGGTTCTCCTCTGTCAGCATCTGCTCTAGTTACGCCCCCCAGCAAAACACCATCATACCTGAAGGTTGGTCTGGCTGCACACACCCATAGTAGAGCTTGAGCGAGCGGTAAGTATCTGCAGGATGCAGGTCCAACATCTTGCTCAAGGGCTGGGGGTTTTTCTGCTCATGACTGAGGATTACTTCCACCTCCCCCCTCAAGACCTTCTTCCCTGGTCGTATTCCACAAGATTAGAAGTCCAAGAAGACCGGGTCACTTGGTGCCCATGTAAGTACCTCTTTCCCATCTGAGAAAGCTGCTGTTTGCATCTCATGTTTCCCTCCTGCACACCTGCAATCTAAGCCCTGATAAAATCACCTTCTTTCTAACCATATCGCAAGCCATATTAGAACAATTCCAAGCATCCCTCAAGGTTTTGCCCATTTCTTTTCAAAGATTGCTGCACAACATAGCCCTGACTCATTAGCACAAGTGACTGAGGTCACTACAAGGAAGTTTATCTTTAATGACATTTTGCTTTCGAAATTATCTGTGAGTTTAAGCCCCCCTGAGATGGAGTTCTTGTCAATAGATCTCCCATTTGGCTAGAAAATGTGCTCTGCCCGCTGTTCTGTTCCCCTGGACTGACTAGGCTGACCCAAGCCCAGTGCACAAGATGTGGGTGCATTTCCTTCCAGACCTGCCTTCAGATCACAGGGCATGATTGCCATCACAGGGCATGATTGCCATCACAGGCCAGAACTGCAGGAGCTTCAGCTTCCACAGTTCAACAAAGGGCAAGACCACAAGGGCATCTAAGTATCTAAACTACAGATAACGTCTGGTATGCTACACAATCAGGTGCTTTTTATCCATCTGCACCTGCCCAGAGTTGGTTGCAATTTTCTGAGAAGCAATCTCTGCTTGATTTGGTGTTTGGGGACAACCTCTAGGGTTTGAGGTTTAGGGTTTGGGGAGGGATTTCACTGTGGGTATCTGACAGGAGTCACTTCTTCCCTCAGATGGCAAGGGAAGCACGGCTGAAGAGCACAAGAGGAAAGGGAGGAGCAGCTGTAGGTGGAGAAGTGGATGGAAGAACACAGGAGGAAATGGCTGAGCAGGGAACTGAACCTGTGCTGAGTAAAGGGTGAAATCCCAGCTTCTGTCCGACAGCGACTGGGCAACAAGTGCTACAGCAGCAGTGGTGGCTGTGCCCGAGCTCCCAGGAACGCAACACACTGCCAGAGCCCGAACGGAGCTCATGGGTCACAGCCCCACTCAGTGCTTGGGGCGAGGGAGCTGCGGGCCGAGGCTCTGCCTGCCCAAGCGGCACAGGGGGGGTCCCGTGGAGCCGGCGAGGAGCCGCCAGAGGCATCATTAAGGAGTCCACACTTCAGTGATAACGAGCCTGAGGGGGCTTCCGCAAGGGACACGAGTGACTCCCCAGCGCCGCTGTTGGGTGCGACACAGGCCACAGTGGGGCTTGTTAAAAGTTTAAAGAGTTCTTTTCCAAAGCATTTACCCATCTGCTGGTGGCAATGTTAGGGGCTGGCAGCGCAGGGCCGCCAGACAGTGCTGGGTGCAGCCCCTGGGGCTGAGCAAAGCCAGCACAACAGCAGCCAGTTCCTCCCGCAGGCCCAGGACAGGTGATGAGCTCTGCTTCCCGCCTT
>NW_020799092.1:22107310-22174805 GCF_003259725.1 Athene cunicularia
TTGCATAAATGAGAAAAGGAAATCAAACCCTCACAACAGAATGAACCCTGCTCAGATTTGCCAGTTTTCTGGATGTGCAGCTCAGGTGCTTCCTGGTGTTTCTCATCACATACCCGCTTACGTTTGCCAGAAATGTCACCGTTATGGTAAGGACTGGCTCTACTCTCCCATTTGTTTCTTTCCCTCTGTTTCTTCATTTTCATAGATTCGCTATTAATTAGTCTTTGTCCCTCGGGTGTTGGCAAATTTCTTAGAAGCAAGAAAGACTCTTTCATTTATTGCTTGTCTTATGCAGATGTTTTTCTTCATTGGTGCTTCATGCTCAGTTTGTTTCCTTCTAGTAGCAATGGGTTATGATTGCTGCTTTGTACTATATAAGCCTTCAAGCTCATTCTCATGAACACCAAAGCCTGTACTCGTCTGGTGGCCTTTACAGCACTAACCGGCTTTGTGCTGTCTCCAAGAGACCCATCTTCCATATTTCCCTTAAGCTCCTCTGGCCGTAAGGTTAACCTCTTCTTCTGTGACACGGCACTTGGGATCATATGGCTTGCATGGAAACAAATGGAATGGAATTTCTCATGTTCAGTCTAAGCATGTTGGTTATATTTGGCTCATTCCTACTGCTGCTGCTTTCTTATGGCTTCATCATAAAGAGAACTCCCTCTACTGCAGAGAGGAAACAAGCTTTTCTTAGGTGCTTCTCTCATCTTGTGGTGGTTGCTGTGCACTTGGACTGTGTCTCCATGATACATTTGAGGTCCAAATTCGGATCTCTCTTGGATGAAGACCCTTTTCTTTCTGTTACTTCTAACGTGATGAATCCCTTGTTAAGTCTGTAAGACCTGAACAAACAAGAACATGCAGCTGGCCCTTAAGAAGACCCTTGGCAGAGAATACTTTACTGCGAGTACATTCAGAGCTGAGTTGGAGAGCTAGTGTAACTCCTTGAGAACTCCTGACCCAAACCAGCAGCTGACAGCGTCATGGAAAGAAAAGGCTGTGGTATCAACTGCATCATGGGAGAATCTTGCTTATTGAGTGTGTTCTGAGAATTAAATTCTCCTCATCAGTCATTCTCATGCAAGAAAACCTTCAGTGAACAGAAGCTGGTAAAGACATGACTTCAGAGATACCTACAGCATAGTAGCATTTGCCGCTCTGCTTCTGAGGCGTCTACCTGAACACATTCTTAATTTTCTTTTGACCAGACCATTTTTGTCCCATCAAGAATGTAGTCATTCTAGGACATGAACCTCCTTATGCGGTTTTTTTTTTTTAGGAAGTGATTAGGAGAGGGATGCCAATACCATCAGGCCTGCAACAGTTGTCAATATGATCATACCAGTACGCTTGATCCATCTGTCTCAGTTGTTCCCCTGCTCACTACTGATAGCATCCTGCTCTCTCCAAATCTTCCTGACTGAAGAAGTTGTTTCAACATGTGTTGTATGATCAGAACGATATGTTTGCTTTATGGTCCTGATTAGGTTGTGGTAATCAAGGGCAGGGATGATCAGCAGATGCTCTTGGACAGTCTAGGTCATGATTTGCATACTTAATTATCCCGTTCCTTGTCCCTCCAGTGCATTCTCCTCCCATTTAAACAACCTGCTCTCTTTTTGTCACTAGCGCCTGCTTTACTACCCCTGTTACGTAATTTGAGATGAATGATACTGTTATCTAGGCAATTTTGGCCCTATATTGTATTAGTCATATAACTTAACTATGGTTGGCCTTGGAAAATAACTTGTTTCCAATACCTCCCTCCAATTATTTCTTGAATGCAATGATTTCTCACATAAACTGCCCCTTAACGACCTGAGAAATCCAGCCATTCTTCGTAATGCTTTCTGGAACATTTATCAGCCTCTCTCACTGCTAATTGCCACATTGGGTGATTCCTCATGCCATGGCAAGTAGTTTCCTAAGCCTGAGTTGGTTAGTTTAACCTCAGGGCAGGGCATAGTCATCAGTCTACATGTGCCTGGAGTCCTAGCAGTTGCCATTGGGGTATTTCAAACACAAATGAAGGCCCAAAGAACCACTCTTAGAAGGGGCAGCACAGCTCTGGGGCTGAGAATTCACCATGTCTGTAACCAGCAGAGGGAAGGGTTTCTTAACTTCCTCACAAACCAAAGTCACAGAATTCTTCCTGATTTCTTCCCGAAAACTGGATTTCCCTGTTTCTCCATTGCACGAATTCTGCTGGTTTTGGTGGTTACTCCTTCATATACTTGTCTGCTCTTACCAACAGTATCTGTACAATGGTGATAAGGGTGAATTGTTCTCTCCATTTCCCCATGTACTTTCCCTCTCTCCTTCGTGGAGACATAATATACCTTTGTCATTGTCCCTAGCATGCTGGAAAATCTGGTAAGAAAGCAAAAGGCCCTTTCCTTTATGGGACATGCTATCCATCTGTGTTTTGCTTGGCTTTTGATCCATCAACTGCATGTTTCTAGCATCTATGGGATATTATTTTATGTTTCAGTCTGTAGGCCCTTGCAATTATCATGTCATCATAAGCCACAGGTTCTGCCTTCTGCTGGTAACTTTTTCACGTGGTCTGGATTTCCATTCTCAGTAAGAGAGACATGCATCATTTATCTTTTTGCAAGTAAAATAGAACTAACCACTTCCTCTGTGATCTGGCACCATTTCTTAAGCTTCTGTGTGATGAAATGGTCATTGTTATCATTTGTTCATTGGCTGCATTTTGCTCCTTCTGTTTGATTTTGCTCTCTTCCCTTCTAATTCTCAACACCATCCTGAAGATCTGTTTCCCTGAGAGAAAGTGGAAAGCCTTCTCCGTTTGTGTATCTCACTTTACCGTGGTTATTAAGCACTTTGGATGTGACTCCATCACGTCCTTGCAGCTCAAGCACAGGGTACATCCTGAATGAAGATTAATTCCATCACCTACACCGTGGTATCACCCCTGCTGAAACCATTGGTTTGGAGTCTGTGGAACAAAGATGTGGAAGTAGCTCTCTAAAAAAGCTTTCTGCTGAAAAAAAAATTCTTGGGGGTCCATGAAATTTATCAAGGAGTAAAGACAAAAAAGCCTGTACAGATGGAAAACCTGTATTTCAGCTAGATGAGAGGTGCGATAAAGTCTTTCTCCTGATCAAAAGGCTTGAGACAAACAAAGGAAGAAGCAGCACGGGGACAGCAGAGAAGTAGTGTAGTAGAGATGGGCAGCACAGACCCACAGTGGGCTTCATTGTCAATGTTGGTCAGAAGTAGTAGCGGGCAGCTTTCCATCGGCAGAATATCAAAATATGGAGGGAGGGGAGGCATCAACTCCTGCTTCACATGGCCTGAGACAGAGCAAACAGGTAAAGCAGAGCCATTCAGGCATGTTTAGAGGCTAATTCGTGTCTCACAGACAGGCATCCTGCATGAGTGATGTGCAGTGCAGCCAGTTAGGCATTGAACTACTGCCGTGTCCCCTAGGTTGGAATAGAAGTCAGCCTCCTAGAAATTATTAGCTTCTATAATTAAAGGCTCATCCCCACAAACACAAAGGAACAGAATTAAGCAGGACGAACAAGGGCAGGCAGGGAAACCCCAGTAACCTGAGCAGAGCCATCAGAGCTCCGTGACCTGGCTGCCACAGAGTAGTGACCAGCTCCATTGTGGGGGGGTGAGACCCACCAGGTGAATCCATGGGAGAGGGTCACTTACAGACTGCCTAGGGGTGTGGGTCTCCTTATGGGGTCATGGGAAGAGCATTCTGAGATTGTGTGACACATTTTATAGGATACTTAGGAGAAGATGGAACGAGAGGGATCAAGGTGCTTTAGGGAGGAACAATGGTGGGAAAAGATAGGGAAAATGGGATAAAAGAGGATGGCCACTTGTAAACAGGTTGCTGGTCACTGCCCTTCTCTGGCCATTCCTTGTACCTGGTCACCGCATTCTCTTCTGTCTTATCAAACTCTGTTCCTGACTGTTTTCCTGGGTGAGGGGCTCTCTGGTCTGTGTGCAGGTGTGTATAAGGAGCTCTGAGTGCCAGCCACTGGTGAGGGGCCCCTGGGTCAAAAGGGACCATGAGTCTGAGGTGCCAGCAACTGGGGAGACTGGAGAGCATGCCTGTTACATGGATATGGGTGTGTGCATGTCAGTGCATAGTCACTAACAAATATCAAGCTGGACTGGCCATCAGTTAGGGGAAGAGATTTGACAGCCAGGTATTGGAGTGGCTATAAGTCTGGACGATATTGCCGAGGCCAAAGGACCTGACAATCAGATACTGGAGTAACCAAGGAGTCCAAGCCAGATACTGGAAAGACTGGTCAGCTACTGGAAAGGCCAGTAGGACTGGACAGCTAATGGAGTGACCTGTTTGTGTGAAATCAGGAGACCAGGCAATCCAGGAACCAGTTACTGAATAGAATAAGCATCTAAGGCCAGTTAGTAGAGGGATCCATAGGGGGCCTGTATGTGTCCATGTGTGTAGGTCTGAGTACCAGCAACTGGAGTGGGACTGCAGCTCGTGGGGTCTTTTCTGTCCGGGCACCAGAAACTGGGGACACCAGGGGATCTGAGGGCTGACTGGCTATCTAACATCTGCTATTGAAGGGATCCATATTTTCATAAACATATACAAACACATATGAGAAAATATTTATATATTAATATATATGTAAATACAAAAAAAAAAAGTCAATATTGTAAGTATTTTACACACAAAATCTTGAGACCCTGCTTTGAGCTGACTCTTTCCAAGGTCCTCCCACTTGTATTTGCCTTATGATACCCATATGATAATGGCTGTCAGGACCTGCCTGCATCGACATAACATTAGAAAAACTAATTTTCTTTCAGTTATGGTCTCATATCTCCCCTTGGGACTGTGCAAGAAGGACATGAAGGTCCCTTTGCTCTTCCAGAAATGTTCACCCTCACCACCCCTCACAGCCCACACCCATCCTCAGGGGTAGACCCCTTCTTCCCCTCTCAGCTGTGTCAGGCCAAGTGCAACCTGAGCTGGAGGCAGTTGCTCCCTGTCAGGGCTGATTGCACTCCAGGCAGGTTCCTGTCCCATCCTCAGTCATTTGATAATTTGCAATAGGGTTACTTTCAATTGCACCAGGGTCTGAGGCTCGCTGAACTGACCACTTGAGCTGAAGAGCAGCAGGAAGCATGTTCTTGCTATTCAGCTCTGTTCAGAAATACAGTCAGCCTTAGCAGAAAGGACCGAAACTCTCTCTTTCTACCATTGTTTCTTTTCTATGCAATAGAATAAACCAGAAATAATGGTGGCTCTATTTTACTCTAATAAACTGCTCATGACACGTTGTGGTGCCATGATGGGGAGTGGGAAGAAGAGCTGAGGGTGTCCTCTCCTGCTCCGCCAGCTGCAGTCACTGTCTTTGTAGAAGATGACAGATCACACAGATCGAAATGACTCATTTCCCACCGATGTTTAGCCCCTCTTTATCTACAAGAAGCCAACCATTTCCTTTACCAGATGGCATTCTGCCAAACTAAATGAGACAAGATTTTCAGTCTTTCTCCTGTAAGAGAGTCCTCACATCCCAGTCATCAGTGCAGTCTTTTTCTGCACTATGGTTTTGGGTTGTCTTTTCTGACCAGAGATGCTTTAACCACAAAAGATTCCAGATGAAGCAGAGCCTGAGCCCCATCTTGTCTCTGTTTCTTTTAGGAAACACATTTCCCAAAGTTTATCATGCTCACAGGATGCAAATGGTCCATATACATCCTGTGACCAGCTTTCACAGTCATTTCCAGCAGATGAAATTATTGTTCCAAGCAGTCCTTTCAGCTATTAGTCTTCCAGACTCATGGCCTTCTATTTTGTGCTATTAATTTTTTTCTGTTCTGTTGAGTTTTAGGAGACATTATGCACAGTCAGCTTTCTGGTCTTACTCACTCTAGCTTGCTGGCCCAAGCATTTCTTTACAGAACAGGCTGTTAGGCGTTGGAATGGGCTGTCCAGGGCAGTGGTGGAGTCCCCATCCCTGGAGGGGTTTAAGAGTCAGGTCGATGTATCGCTGAGGGATCTGGTGTAGTTGGGAACTGTCAGTGCCAGGTTAACGGTTGGACTGGATGATCTTCAAAGTCCTTTCTTACCGAGATGATTCTGTGAGTCTATGCCAGAAGGTCTCACACATTTATTTCACTTCCTCTTTTGAAGACACATGTTGCCTCAGTTGTGGTATATTACATGCCTAGATGAGCAGCTGTGAGATTTAGGGATGCAGCTAATTCTGCTACAGGCTTTTCGAGTTTAAGGATTCTTTTGGTTCCTTTGTTTGCTTGTTTTTACTTTTGTAATAGTGTGTTTGTGGTTTAGTTTAAAAAAACAAACAAACAAACAAACAAACTTGTAATTGAAAGGATCCGAGCCATGATATCTGACTTTGCATGGGGCTTTATGAGTACAGTAGCGATTCACAAAACTTGATCTGTAGTTTAGAAAAGGCCGATTTTTCCAAAAGGGAAGATGAAAGTGTAAAATCAGCTTACATGGAGTGTTGAATTATAACAGATACTCCCATCTGAAAGGTATTACAGAATTTCACTTATCCTATGTAAAAAAATTTTTGTTCTAATTTGCAGCTTTAACATATTCATAAACTAGCTTATAATCTTTTACTCTTAGACATTTTTCAGTACTCTCCTACAATAACCTTATTTGTCTTCAGCAAGGATAAAAAATGCAAGATCATTTAATCTCCTGAGGTATGACAGAAACTATATCCGACTGTTTTTACAGACAGCCCATCACTTCACCTATTCCAGACTGATCAGGTCCTTCTTAAAGTTTGATGATCAGAACAATGCTGCAGAGTATTCTGGATGTGGTGTCACTACTGCTTTATGTACCAGCACTTAAATTTCACTGCCTTTGCCCTAGACCCTTCCTCTGATGTTTACTGGAATGAAATCTTCATATCTACAGTATATTCCTAGTTCCTACTCATATTCACAGGAAATCTTACTAGGCCCAGGTCCTTCTATTTCTGAGCCCTTTCTAATTCAGAAAGTTCTGGCTACCAGTTCCCATATATGTGGCCTTGCCATTTGCATTACTGAATATCACCCACTTTTGATTTTTCCATTCCTTAAGAATTTCAGGAGGATGAACTGTAGCCAGATTTGCTTGCAACAAATTAGAAGAACTTTGTGCTTTTGATTCAGTCAGGAAATCTTTTTCCTCTTTACCTTCAGCATTGTGAACTGGCAAACAGCGTTTGGAGCCTTCCAGATCTTCACAGCGGATTTTGAGATGCAGCACAATAAATTATGCATCAACTAAATAAACAACAAGGTCTTCTTCCTGTGAGTCCAGAAGTTTGTTGGAGTCAGCCGCCTAGATCAAAAACCTGTTGTAATTATCACATTTATGCCAATTGTTAATATTTCAACAGCCAGAAGTTTCCTCACTCTATATAAAGGTCAGTTAAGAAATGAAGAAGAGACAGCACTTCTCAGCTGACAAGTAGTCATGCTACAATAGGATGACTATACAGGTTTTCTGTTAGAGTTCTATCTTACTTTCTTCATTTAAGAACTTACGGTTTCTTTTAAATGGTTATAATTTCTGATTGTCTGGAGCAATACTCAAATATTATAATATGCAATAAATAAATTAAAAGGATATAATTATACAGATGCTTATTTATCTTAATGCCTACATGAAAACATACCATTCAGAGGTGCTGGTTGCTGACTTGCCTCCTTTAAGTCAATGAAGAACCTCTGAAAGTTGAAAACCTTTAATTTGGTACCTAAGAGAGGATGTAGAGTGGAACTTTCAAAAGCTCCAGAATTATTTTGGTGCACAAAGCTGATGGATCATTTAAGGTATTAAAAAAAAAAAAAAACAACCAAAAAACAAAACAACAAAAAAAAAAAAAAAAAAAAAAAAACAAAAAAAAAACAAAACCAACCACCAGGTTTTACCAATGACACTTCCCTAAACAAGCACACTTGTGGAAAAACCAAACCAAACAAAACAAAACAAAACCCCAAAACAACCAAACCCCCCAAAACAGGTCAGGTTGATTTTTAGTAGAGTTTAGTTTCTGGAAACCTTGGCTGTTTTTTTGATATTTTGTATTTAATGTTTTTTTTAGTGTTCCATCTACATAGCTGATCTAGTATTTTAAAGTTCTAAACTGCTTTTATTAATTTAGATTAGTCATTTTGATTTTAACATTGATATACACAATAATGTTTCATTAATTTTCTTTGTAAAATGAAAAATGGAAGCCTAACTCTCAGTTATGCAGGCCCAGAAGTACAAAGGAGGGTAAGTTCATACTCCTGCTCATTTTTAGAATGCTTTACACTCCTAACACAGGGTAGTATAGTGTATGTAAGCCTCACGCTGGTCACTCAGGTAGTAATGTGTGTGCATAATCTATTTGTGTTCCATTCATCACATTTGCTAAATTGCAAAAATTACCAGAAACTCCACACATCCTGCTTTCGTCATGCACATTTAAAGTTTCACAACCGTGGAAATGTTAAAAAACATCACGAAGAGGGGTATAAACCTCCTCAGATAATCTATTCTGCTTCTTTTTTCACGAAGAAGTCTGTCTGTCTGCCTTTCTACTCCAGGTAGGAACACTGGTAGTTATTTCAGCATCAACCAAGTATTATGTTCTTGCTCTAGATGAACCTGTCTCATGGTGTCTGTTATGCCCTTTACGAAATTTGTTATATGTTACAAAATTTGCCCTAGACAATTCTTGGGATAATAGCAATATTCCAGCAAAGCACTGCCCTGCCAGGATAACCAAGAATTGCTGTTCTCCAGAGAAATGCCGTGACTCACCGGAGGCACACGGACATAGAGCAGGTCACCAGTTTCTCATGCAATGAAACATATCTCCCTCCTTGGCTAAGCAGGTCTCCCCGTCATTTCTTTTCCCCTGTAGGATTGTTTGTTCCCCTCAAAGAAATGTGATTTCTACAGCTGTGTCCATCTCCGTGAGGGAGATACATGAAATGTCTTTTCCTGAAGACTCACTTTATCATGCAGTCTCAAAATCTGAGTGTTACTGTATGCTCTCCCTCTTGCCATAGATCTGGAGAAGAAATGAAGAATAAAGACAATTATTCCAGAAATGGACATAAAACATTAATGCCAGAAAACTGAGTGTAGGAAAATTTCTTCTGAGATGTAGCCTTTTGTCAAGAGAGCCTTCGAGTTTGGTGACAGATCTCCCAGGCCAAACAATCACTTTGGGAAGGTGACATGGAAGGCAAGAGCCAACACCCTGACATATTCTAGTCAAGAATAATTCTAGTAAGCACAAGGGCTTGCTTCTTTTGGTTGAGAGCACAATTAAGGAAGCACAGCTTTAAAATGCAAGTCCACCTTCTGGTTTGCTTTCAGCACCTTCCAGTAGGAAACAGAAATTAAAGTGTGACCACAAATCTGACTCTGAACACAGCTGCCTGAACTAAAATGCAGCCTCAAAGCTATACAAAAAAAAAAAAAATTCCAAGTCTGTGTTTCAAGCCTGAACCTGATGTAATCAGGAATTAAACACCATCTATCCAAAAGAAGAAGAGTTTTAATGAAAAGAGTAACGTTCTACAAAAGTGCCTGCGTTTTCTTCAATAATGGCAGAAAAAAATATATGCCAATCAGGGAGGGGAGAAGTGAGGTAAACAGGCAGAAAGAGAACATAGCAATGTGGGAAAGAGGAACATCTTCTTGTCAGTACTGTGATTGAGGAAGCTCACACATATCATGATGACTCTGTTGCTTGCTTTGTGTCTGCCAGTGTGAGGAAACCCCCGCGAAGGGGTAGATTTTCTTCCTAGTGTAGGAGCTGCAAATTCTAGATCTTTTTCTACCCTTTTGTTCTGACTTTTTTTACCAGCTATGACAGAAGAAATAACATATGCTAATCTGAAATTTGAAAATTGCCATGAGCTGGATAATATCAGAGAGCCTGAAGATACTAAGGAAAAAGGTGTAGTATTTATGAAGCTTTTATGATTTATTCTTGCTAAAATAGATGGGATGGGAAATATTTTTATATGCCCAAGGGGCCTTTGTTAACTTTGTTACTATCAGAAAAATTATGCTAGCTATAAATATATCCTGGGTTTTGTTGCTTTCATTTCTGTCTGAACTTTCTAGAGTTTGGAAGGTATACTTGAAATAGTGATCTTATTATTTCACAGAGAAATATATTGCTGAGTGTTATACTAAGATCCACAAAGAATCCTAATTGTCTAAACCTCAAGTTAATTTGAACTAATTTTTAAAGTGGATCAGTTCCATTTAATTTTCCCATGCGTTTTGATTCAAGCTTAGAATTGAATTAGCTTTAACTGACTCCATTTATTTCACTTCTGAAGTTCTAGCTGAATTAAGGCACTGGTCTTCGAAATGTTAAGGGCTGAATGCATTTTAAATACTATATTTTAAATTCTAATTTTATATTAATTTTCCTTAATTTGTGTTAAATTGCGAAGATGAGCTTTAGATTCGAGTGGTGCAACTCATGGGAACAAAGAACACAGAAAGCACTAGCAGTTTGTGGGGTCAGGCTCTGGAGAAGAGGTTTACAAATAAGAGGACAAGTTGCTTACAATTCAGAAGGAATTCTCCGGGGAATTCTGTATCAAAGAGCAGTAGTTTAGAACACTGTTAAGTTTTTTGAACATATGTTATGGTTTCTGAACATATGCCTTTTGAACATTACATTATGGGTTTGAGCATTGCCAAAGTATAAGTCAGGATCTGAAAAAAAAAACAAAAAAAAACCCCCACCAAACCTGAACTGGTTTCATGTCAAGCTCTGGGCTTCCTTTCTTTTAACATCCAACACCACCAGTATCCTCATACGACTCCAGATGCCCTGCTTCTGTGTCCCACAGCAGACAATGCATATTTTGTAATGCAAAAGCACCATTCTGAGACAGTCTGTGCTTTATTTCACAAACATCAAATTGAAAAAAACACAGTGAATAAATATGTCCATTCTAGGACAGCCGGAGTACATATAGGAAGGAGGAACCAGCCCAAGGTCCAGTTAGCTGAGCTAGATGTAGCAAAAGCAATGTGACATTACATTATATTATACAGTACAGGGAATCATTACCCAAAGAAATTGCTTACAGCTTACAGCAATATTTTAATTAAAACAAACTCATATAAGTTTATTTAGCATTCTGCCCTAGGGAGTAAAATTTCTATTATTGAGGTTCTCCAGGCACCTAATATTCAGCTTCAGAGCATGTACAGAAGCAGTTTGACCTTAAAAATATCCGTATGTCCAGCAGTCAATTCATCTTTAAGTCTTGTCAGGATCTACGAGGTATGTGATCCTCCTGGGCAGGGTCTATCACTGAGTGCATCTGCTCAATGCCCATGGGATTAGACTTTGGAAAATAATGCAGAAGGGAGATGTTCTTTCTCTTCGTGAAGGGCCTGAGTATTTCTCTTTTATGCAATACCAAAGCAGTTAGAGCACTTCCTTAGACCGAGGTTGCGTCCTGTGATGACATGCAAGTGCAGGGAGAGTGGCAGGAGTAATCTAAGTTTAGCAAGGCTTTTGTCAGTGTCTCTTACAGTGTTGTCATTTTAAAGGTGAGGAAACTATGGGCTGGATGGTGGACTGTTAGGTGGAATTAAAACTTGCTGGACCACCGGGATCAAAGGGGAGTAACATTCTCAGAGAGGGTTACAACATTCTGCCCAGCAGAGCTCCACCACAGAGGCTGACCACAGCATATCTGTACGAGAAGCAAGCTGCATACTTTCTATTCGTATTCCCTTAGCTTGACACACTAAATTTCAGTTCCTACTCCTTCAGCAATTCACACCCCAACCTTAGATACCCTCTTCCCCTTTCTACACTAGCAAATTCCTCTCCACATTCCCATTCTACTGCATTTATTGGATTAAGTCCAGCTGGTCGTAGCTCTCCACAGAGTCCATAGAGTGGCAAATTTAATACCTGCCTTAGATTTAGTGCCTCCCTGAAAAACAATGCTTTTTGTCCCTCCTTTCATGCATCTTAACCCAGGACACTTTCTAGCTCCTATAAACAAGGTCTCTTTTGGATGACCCACATGCTTAAAATGTCATTTCCTCGGGAAAATCTTGTTCTTGTTTCTCCTCATTGAGCACTCATCTCTATATCTAGGCTGGAAAACTTATTATGGAAAAAATCACTATGAATACCTAGATAGAAACCTCAAACTACTGTAAAGTACCAGAGCAGTTTACTGTAGCACTCAGATAACCAGATTACCACAGATAGTTGCTGCACATCACAAATTACCACAACCATACAGTGTGTATTTGCTTTCAGCTTTGAGCAAGCAACTTTTTAGATTTTGCAATATCTTGCTTTCTGGGTATCTTTCTTGCTACAGTCCACGGCCTGTGAAAGGACCAAGGCTGTCCGTGTTCTCCACTGAGCTGTTGTGGTCTCTCAGTCTCTAACTTTGGGCATCTTTTGCTAAGTACAGAGCCGCTGCTGCAGGAAAACACAACTGTAAAGTGAAAGCAATTATTCATTGACCAGTGCACCACAAAGATGGCTGCACTTTAATGAGGCTAATGTGCTCACCGTTCCCTTAGTATCACACCTCCATTTCATGATTGAATTCCTCCCAGGGCGTCCCAGCTCGTCCCGCTCTTGCTCGCCAGTAGTCCTGATTTTGTTGACGCTGTGCCTGGCACTGCTGATGGCGCTGGTGGCCCTGGCAGTTTTATGTAAGTACTAAAGCTTTTCTGTTTGCTGGGGGGCTCAAGCTACTGAATAACATCAGACTGACATCTCCTTCAGGTGCAATTTCTGGTGCAGCTGACAACAGACAACCAGGCAAACCGGACATTTCCCCTTGCCACAGCATCTTTGTCCTCTTGTCAACGTGATGAGGCTAAGAATGAGCAACGTGGAGGGGAGCTGGAAAGGGGTGGAGTAGGACATTCACTGCTCACTCTGGCTGCCATTCTCTGGCCTCCTAAAAAAATGTATCTACAGTCCTGCTGTACTGACTAACGATGGAGTGAATTCCTCTTTGATAATGCTGGATCTGAAGGGAGAAGTTTTGTGTCACAGTAAACAGGTTGTGCCCATTATCTCCTATCTGTCAAAATCCCACTGGGATCCAGAGCTGAAATTCATCTTTTTAGGAAAAAAACACAGCTTGGAAACCAATATAAGAGAAAGATGCACACTGGAAATAGATGATAAAAGGTGTCACTTCTGTTTTGTTGTTCACTCACAGCCAATTAATAAGAAATCCACTATGCAAACAGTCCCTATCTCAGCAGCCCTTACGTGCAACTCTTCTAGGAGGAATAACATTTATCCCAAATGGTTTATTTATTCCTAATGATCTAGTAAGAGATTCCCTATCTGCATCCCACCTTTTCAGAAGGACAGAACTGGAAAATGTCTCATTGTGAATTTCAGTTTTCCAGATTGCCAAGGACTACAAAACACAACTTAGAGACCTCAACATGACAAAGAATGAGCTGCATGTAAATCTCACAAAGATGCTGCAAGAAATAGGAAATCAGCTTTGCTTGGAAGCGGGAGAAGGCCTTAAAAATAATGGTAAATCAACACGTTTTGATGAGGGGTTATCTTTCAGCATGGCAGGGAAGGAAATGAGATGGGTCTTCTGGGTCTAACTCAGGTCTGTCTCCCAAGGTGAGCCTGTGTCTCCTCAGATGTGACCACCAACACGTAGGCAATGAGCGTGTCTGCCTCCCGCAGCGCCCAGAGAGAGGTGCCCAGCCCGGCCATATGTGCACGGGTGTGGGACCTGGCAGGGGCATCAGGGGTTCAGGGTTTAGATTCCCTAAGAAAAGGGTTCTGCGAGATGCCTTCTAGACATGACAGTTCCCTCAGCACTAGTTCAGGGACCTCCACAATATGCTCACCTGCACCACATAGACCATTTTACAGTGGTGCCTGAGAATTAAAGGACTTACTGCACTCTATATAAACTTCAGTCGACACAGAGGAATCTCCTAAAGTCAGGAGTGATGTGTGGTGGAGCAAGGCTAAACCAAGCTGGGAGCTCACTCCCTGTCTCCTGACTGTGTGCAGTGCAGGGCTGCTTCTGAAAGCGGTTTGCCAAGCTCAGTAATTTAAGTGAGATCTGACAAGGAGCTACTGTGAGGAGCAGGGGCGTTGGGCACAGGGATCCTATTGTGCCTGTCGGGAAAGGGGTTTCATTTGTCCGGATATTGTTGGAGAGACAAGCTAAATTTGAGGTCTCTGTCTTAGTCAATGAAGAGAAATTGGTAGTGCAAGCACACAGTCTGCTTCCTGACAAGAAAAACACCTGAAATGACAGGAAAAGGACGCGTGAGACACACTTATTTCTGTCCATTGACGAAAATGGGAATCCAGTTGTGTTGACTTTGTAGACTCCTAAAATGAGGCAAAATAAATCCCGTTTGCAACACCTGAACCTCCCCCCAGTGCTAAAGGAATGGGAGAGACAAGGGATGACTCAGGTTGCATCTCTGTCATTACCTGAACTTTGTGGGACCACAGTGGGATTCCCACTGGATGAGGACTGTCTCAGATATCCTCAGTCCCTACGGATCTTGTTGTCACAGGCCACAGTGATGTTCTGTGAGGGACAGCCTGGGAACAGAAATGACATGATGGTTTTCCATTTCCAGGCCAGAACTGTGTTCTCTGCCCTGCAAACTGGAAGTGGAAAGGTGGAGATACATGTTACTATATCTCTGAGGAAACGAAGACGTCAGAAGAGAGTCACCAGCTTTGCTCCTCACAAAACTCTACTCTTCTTCTGATAAAAGATGCGGCAAAGCGGGTATGGACCGGATTCTAACTCTGTTTAGCAGGGATGAAGTTCATGCGCCCTGTCAGCTCCGCACCTCACACAGAGTTTTCTTAAATGGCTCTGTGAGCAGGAGATTTTCTACAGTGAGTAGGTTGTCCTGGGCAGTGCTAAGGTCATCGCCACACAAAGCACAGCCCTTCAAACTGGGAGGACTGGTGAAAGCGGGTTCATGGCTGTTTTGCTGCGGGCAATGTTCTCACTAGTTTCACAAGTATTACAGATCCATACAAGGATTTGGGAAGATGCTAATGCGAAAACTTCTTTTAACCTGCTCTTCCCACACACAAACCATAGCCCTCCCCATTTTGTAGAAGTTCTTTCCACAAAACTTGATCTCATCTTTTTAATCAAAGTGAAAACACTTGGCAGCAAGTTGCTGAAATGTGGACTAACCTTTTAGTACATGACAACAAACTGAGGTGGGAAGAGAAAACGCCAGGTGTCGAGTGAAATCCTGCTTTTGCCTCTGCGTGCCAGCAGACATATTGAAGACCGAAGGCAGAAAAGATCCGCCAAGACCTAGAGTCACGGGTGGGCCTGCCTGCTCCCCAGCACTCGGCACATGCCAGTTCCCCTCTCACTGAGCTGCAGGCCATAAGGAATCTCCCACAAGTAAAGGGAAGCAGCTTTATTCTCACGTTCCCAAAGTGGTGACAGCAAAGCTTGTGAGGTGCAGTCTGTTCTAGCTGTCTCAATCACGGCACTGAGAGAGAGAGGTATGAGGAAAAACAGAAAACGGAGAAGTGCCCTGGGTGTGACCATGGTAAGTGAAGGAAGAAAGAGAACAACAGAAAACTAGAATTCAAATCTTCAGAGATTTCCCTCAAGTAACAGTGAGAAAGGCAGCATTGCAGAGGTTTACATTCTTACCTGTGTGTTTCAGAGCGTTTTTTAAGAACAGAATATCGCTAAGTGCTTAACTTTAAGGTTCCTTCTCCTTGTCACGGTCCAGCTTCTGGCAATAAGTCAGTGATGGTAGAGCCAAATGTGAAGGTTCAACAAATGAAACCCAGGAGCTCCCTGCAGACTCTTCCTTTTCTCTGCTGACAAATGCTAAGGACAGAGTAAAGGGGGAGGAAGGACTCATCACTAAAACGGGGAGAATGATCCAGAAGGTGACCCAGAGGGTTTAAATCAGATTGATGAGGGTGACATTGCTCTTCAGAGCTAGAAGTCTATCTTCTCTCCAACTAAAACCAGCTCTACTCTCATTTCTCCTTTGATGTTAGGCTTACCCTTCCAGTACAGAACTTGTCCTGACAGGTTAAAGATTTGTGGTATTTATGTGCCTTAAGAACTTTCCATCAATGTTTTCGGTTTCTGAGTGTAATATTTATTTTTAATATCTTCCTGAATATCTGTTTTGAATTGTCCTTACTTTCCATAGGAATTGGTAAAAAAATTGCCCAGAAAACATTACTGGGTTGGATTAACATATAGAGCTGAACAGAAAGACTGGTATTGGGCAGACAACACACGTCTTACAGAAGAACAGAAGTCTTGGTAAGTGGGCAGCTTTCCCACAGTCCATGAACTTGGTCCTACCCACACTCAGCTCCCAGTTTCTCTGACACAAAGGACACACTGAGCAGCCAGCTTCTATGCAGCTTTCTCTGTATTCTGCGTCTTATTTATACGTTTCAAATTTTTTTGGCTTCACCCCGAACTGCTGGGATGGTGATCTAGACACTATTGCGGGGCCAAAAAGAAAGTACCAGCAAAGTTTATTTCCACAGTTGAGTTTCAGACTGACCATAAATGTCATATGTCTCAGTTGTATTTGACATCTAGTTTCAGGAAAAAACTGCAGGAAAAAACTGCAACAGAAAGGTGCTTCATGTCATACTTCTGGTTTTCTACTTTTTTATTGTTATATAAGACACTATTGAATCTGTAGACCCATTTCACTTCAGTTTAACATGTTATTTCAGAAACACAATACATCTTTGTCTGTGCTTTCTTAATTTTCCTTTCCGTTATTGGATAGTGTCCTTTCAACATTTCTGTTGAAGCAGCCATTGACACCCTTCCAGCAGTACCAGGAGTTAGTGTTTCTTACTGTCAGGTACAAGAAATGGTTTAGGATGCACTTAGAGTCTGCTGGAGGTGCTTGTTGCCATGTTCAGGATGGAGTCAGCCTCCTAGGATTTGGTGCACGATGTCACTAAATGCTTTATTTCTCTGTTGGGGGTATATATTCTTCGTGTAACCCACGTAGGTAATTCTTGCAGAGATGGCTCTTTTGGGAAGGGGCAAGGATGCACCATTTGAATGAGGTGAGATGGAACAATAAAGACTTTTCTTTCCTAGGGTAAAGTATGCAAGCTCCAACCAAGAATGTTCATATTATCCTTATTATGATTCCATAAGTACCAGGTACTGTACAGATCAGCTTCACTATATCTGTGAAAAGCCCGCCATCCATTTACAGCGAGGTAACAGCCATTGGCAGGAGGACTGGTTTGTCAGACCAAAATGATGACAAGAAGCTAGAACACATTCTGCAAGGTTGGATTTTTTTTTTTTTTTTTTTTTTTTTTTTAGTATGTTGGATTGGACTAATACATTTCCCTGTTTTCATTCCTTTTTAGACACATATAAAAATACCTTCATACCACAGAAATGGGCATGGTGACGGGCTCCAGGAGCCACGCAAGTCTGTTGTTCCAGATATAAAACTGCCAAACGATTCCTCACTTTTAACCAGCACACGTAATGGACAAAATGGCCAAAAGCGGTGGCCAGGAAAAAAGCACAGTGACAAGGCAAACACGTAAAAGAAACTGCTCCTCTCCCAGAATCCGCTGATACTGTCCTGATACCACTTGTCAGTTCTTACCTGTACAGCTGTAACACAAGTGATGAGGATTAAACCCTTCCATTCAGGAAACACTACTGATGTCTTCTTGCTCTGACTGCTTTAATACCCTAGTGGCCTGGAGTGTACAACACACAAACACTCTCATCCTCAGAAGGTGGCCAAAGTGTTCCTCACTGTATTAATACTCATATTTGCTCTAGGATTCATAGTCCTCCGAGGGCTTGTGCAAGTGGCACAGGAGAAGGGGCCCTTCTGCTGTGCATGTCTAGGTCTCTTCCATGCTTTATGGTTCTTCCTAGCACTGTAGGTTCCATTTTATTTTCTTCTCTTTTTTTTTCCTCTTTCTTTTTTCTTCCTCGTAATAATTCTGCTCTATTTTTTACTTTTCTAATTTTCTATTTTTTTGATCTATTGCAAGACATACGCTAGGGTTCAGTCAGAGCCATGAGCAGAATCTTCTTTTATGTCTCCCTCCACAGCTCGGTACAACGACAGTCAGGTTCAAACCAAAAATCTCAGTCCCATAACATTGTTTTGATTTGAGCTAAAAGCCCACAAATTCCTAGTTTGGTCCCCTCTAGAGACTTGTGTATTCCTTGTGGATTGTATCCCAGATTATTTATTTTGGATCACCCACCACTGGCTTAGCAGGTGGGCTGCTAAACGTTAGTCAGCCCCTTCAAGAATGAGTAATTCTAGTTCTAGTGCCTCACTGATAGCACTACGCAGCAGTTTCTGATCATCAACATGAACATTTTGGGTGTCACTTTCAAACAACAATCTCATGCTCTGAAAATCTTAGTGAATTGCTCTTTGTTTCTGCTCTTTCACTCACCACTTGCATCTCTAACGTAATCTCTCCTGGTTGTTGCTCCTGTCAGTTGCTTTCCTGGCTGTTCCTGTCTCTGGAGGTGAAAATGCAGCGTGCTCCTGTCCTGTAGTGCAGACACAGCACTGGTGACTTCCCAGAGTGTCTCTCGGCATTCATACCAGCTGCACTGAAATATGAAATCTCACGTAGAGGTATCTTGAATGTGTTTATGGTGTGGCCATTCTTGATAATGAAAGGCTTTGCTGTAATTTGCCAGGAAAGCTAAACAAGAAAGATAAGGGAAAAAAAAAAAAAAAAAAAAAAAAAAAAAAAAAAAAAAAGAAAAAATCACCCCCAGGGAAGACAGACAGGAGTCAGTGTCCCAGCAGTCACCGCAGGTGTTGGGAGCGCTGCAGCAAACAACCTCCTCCTGCAAGGCTGAAACCATCAAAGGACATTCCCTGGTCCTGGTGTAACCAGGCAGGACCTAAGGATGTGCCATCTGATGCATCCCCTTTTCCTTCAGAAAGAGCTTTTCCTTACAGGGAAGGCGACATAGAAGCACACTGTTGGTGCATTGGTTGAGATGGCAGTTTGGAATCACAGATCTTGACAACAGCGTGTTCCCCATGTCTAAATTCCACTCCTCCCCGCACCCCCAACCCCAGCCATGGACTCCAGCCAATGCAATGTGGTGGGCACATTCTGGTTAATAAATACAGCTGTTTTGTCCAGCCTGCTGACAGCACCTATACACAGGCTCTGTTCAAAGGTAGACCCAAACTCCCCGCCTTAGTTCACCTTTCTTTTCATTTGAGTCTGAAGGAACTAGAAACTTTGCCTGCCCTGGATCTCTACCAGAATGGAGAGCATGATGACGAAGCTCCCCAGTAAAATCAGCTTGGTGAAAACTTTCCCCAAAGGTGATTCATTACATGCTTGAGAAGTTCTCACTAAGGCTGAAGAGGTTACTCTCATGAAAACTTACAACAGAATTCAGCAGTATAGACACACTTCACTCCCAGTTATCTGCAGTAAAGCCCTTTCTGCACTAAGGTGCCAACGTACAGTTGTCAGGCCCGACAGACAAGCCCTTTTGGCACCGTATTTAGCATGAGGTTTTTATGAGGGTATTACAGATACACCATGAATAGACCATGACTGCTACTCCTTGTGTGCCCTCCGGTGTAACAAAACCGACAGTAAGCACCCTTTACTCCCAGCTTTGCCATCATGCTTTCTCTCTGCATACAGGTAAGATATAATGAAAGATAAACATGCGGCCAGAGACACTTCTGCTCTGAACACATCTGTCCTCTGCACAGCAAGGCAGGAAGAATAACCCAGTTGTTAGAGCGCATTTCCAGTCTGTTGATATTATTTTGCAGAAGGGGAACTCTCAACTTTACACACAAGAGCAGGAACAGCTACCACAGAAGTTCCTCTCTTGCAACTCTCTGCTGGCTGAGCCCGCCACCATCACACAACTCATCGTGCCTGGGAAAGTGCTCTGTTGGTCACTGAAACGTTAACAACTACAGCTCATCGCTGGAGCGGGGCAGTGCAGAGAGCTCGAGACGGAGAGTGGGGATGGATAAGCCACCCCTGACAGTGACGTCTGTGTACAGTTCTACCGCACAGAGGCCCTCGGTGTAGCCTGGTCTTTCTCCAATATGGGCCGAGAGGTCACGTGAATCCTGCCAAGCTCCTGGCCTCACCATCCCTTCAGCTCAGCTTTTCCCCTTCTCCTTTATTTCAGTGGATTTCTATAAAATAATTCCAGTTTTCATTCATTTCATAGCACTGCATGGAAATGGAGCCTGTTGCTTTCCGTGCAGCTGTTGTGTTGAATTTGTGTCCTGAGACAGGAGCAGAATATCTTTCACAGCTTAACTCAAAAGACCAACTATTTCTAGCGCATCTTCTATAAGGAGGTAGAAAATCCTGATGTTTGGTCTATGTATGGGGCCAGATCAGGTGGATAGTTTAAATAAAACAGCCTTAGGTTCCAGTCAGGAACCAAGACTCCTTGTCTTCACAGTCAGGAAGAAAATACCCCTCTTCGTTGGTCTCACCTTAATGTGCTTTCAATATGTTACACTTTTACTATGACACAGTAATCAGAACAGAGCCAGCTTCCTCCGTGGTTTTGCTGGAAGCGCTGAAACGCAAACCATTCTCATCGTCTTGACATTGGTCTCGCTGCAGTGTGTCCCTACTCCCGCCGTGTCACTGGTGTGGGAAAGGGTGACGAGCTCGACATGGAGGATGAGGAAGGCTACACCGCTTTAAATTTGCGACCCTCAGCTTCAGCTGTTACTCCTGGATATTCCAACAGAAACAAACGCTCTGCATTTAAGGCTCCAGCCCCTTGTGATACAGTAGACAGTAAGTACAGATGGACATTATCTTTTTGATTTAAATCAGGGAATAATTTAAATTTCCATGTTCATGTTGATTCTTTAGAATCCTTCTAAACTTTGTAGTATATTCTTAGATAGGTGTTCACAGAAACAGCACAAAGAATAATTATGATGGAGTCTTGTGTGCTACTGTTTATGATCACAGGTGATATTTTTTTCTCAAGCCTATCTTTACTCTGGTATTTTTTCCATTTACTTCAACACAGAAGACAAATTCTGCCTTTCTGTGGATTCTTCTTTTTGCTAGGATTTATTGCAGCATGGCATGAGATGAAGGCACTATAGTTTTATCCGATAATGCAGGCCTTGGAAAGGGAAGCAATTTCCTCAGCTCTGGGGAATAGAAAGGTGCCCTGTTTATTGGTCTTAATGGGGAATGTAAGCTCTGATAGGAGTATATATTTTTATTTCTTTATACTCAAAGCTTTTCTATAAACAAGCAGAGTGCTATCTAAGGTAGTGGACTGTGCCCGTGGAATGCCTGAGTCCATAAATGATGACTTGAGTACTGTTGCTGCTGCTCATAAATCAACAAATGGCTTATGTGTGAAATAAATATCATTGCTGCTCTTTGCAGGTTGGCTACAGTAGACAAATACTAAATTAACAACACTCTGGCGCTGTCTGGAAAAGATGTAGGGTATTCATGGAGAATGACTACTTGACAAGGAAGATGAAGGAGAAGCTGTTAAGAAGCAGCAACCAGAAAATCAAAGATAAAATATTAGGGAGTGTGATCTAGGGGCAGAGTTTCCCAGAAAGAAACAGGGTGGCACACTCAGAAAACTCTTAAAATGGCCTTTTGATACACATAGAGAACATATATAGTAGATAGACTTACGACCAAATTAGGTTGTGATGGACCTCTATAGTTCATTTTTTCTAATCTTTTGCTCAAAAAGGCTAGCTCTAAAGTCTGATCAAGCTTCTGAGGGCCTTTCCCACTTGAGTTTTGGAAACCTCCAAGCATGGAGATCTCACAACCTCTCTGGGCATTTGTCCCCAGTGTGCTGCCACCTGCAGTCTCTTCAAATTATGTTTAACTGGTGCAGGTTAGGGTTGTCTCCCTTAACTTTGATCGTGTGAGTTTTAGTCGCCAAATCCATCTGTACTTCTGGGCACCTCTGGAGGGTGTTTCTTCTCACCTAACAAAAAGTTAGTTCCCTGGAGGTGCTTGTTCTGATGCACTGGACTGCAGTAAAATACTTGATGCAGGTAATACTTTTCAATTAACCTGAACACTCTAGAATAGATATGAAAGTGTATTATAGAAAAATGCAGAGCACTGGTTCCCAAATGGGGGAAATGCATATATATATATATATATATATATATATACAAAAGAAAATATTTCAATCAGAGGATATTCAGCTGTAAAATCCTGGAGAACTATATTCCTGATTAGACATTGAACCACAATGGAAATTCGGAGAAAGAGCCTGAAGAAAGATACACAGTTTAATGTTCAAACTTCTCAATCATTCCGACATCCCAATCACAGGTTCCAGAAGTAATTATCCAAAACTAGGTGGTTATCCAAATCTAGATGGTAATTTTTCTTTTTCAAGGTGGAGGACTTAGAGATTGTTTTATTATTTCCAGGACTGTGGGAACTGCAAAATCTAATCTGTTTACCTGTCTCATGGGAAGATGTTTTACTCTAAAACACTAAAGCCTAATAAATAGTTATAATAATTATTCTCGGTGGATAAATAGATATTTTCTCAAAATTACTTCAGGAAATTCAGAACAGTGATAACAAACTGCAGTAAGAAAAAGAAGAGGCTCTGAAGAAGGGATAAAGGTGAATTGGTGTTGTCAAAGGGGAGGTAATGCCACTGTGTGGTGAGGACAGTTGCTGGTTTTGTTGCTGAATGGGTTTTTTGTTTGTCGCAGGAACTTCTGCCTCATCTTCCATATGGCGACCAGTGGCCTTTGCTTTCCTCGCTTTGTGCCTGGTGCTGCTGATGGGGCTGGTAGCCCTGCTGGCCCTCTGTAAGTACCATGGTGTCCCAAGCTGTGGGAGGGAATTCCAGACATACAGTTGCTTCTTCTCCCCCTGCGGATTCCTGGTGTTCCTGCTTCCCCAGTGTAAATTATACAGCAATAAGGGCAACAGTACAGCTCTCCCACAGAAGTACCCCCATGGCTGAGTGTCAGCTCAGGTCACTCAGCATCACTAATATCTGCACTTATAGTTACCTTAACCCTAAGGATTACACTAATCCTAATGCAAGACCTACACCTAACTAACCCTTACCACAAAACTAACCCCTAAATTAATGCTAACACTAAGCCCCCTAACTTTATGACCCTAACACTAAAAGGTAAGCCCTAACCCTATCCCTAAACATAAACCTACCCCCAACCCAAATCTTAAACTATACCCCTAAACATAACCCTAACACCTAATGCCTAACCCTAGCCCTAATCATAATGACCTAACCCTCTAACTTTAATCCTAACCTTTATGACCCTAATGCTTAAACTAATCCCAAACCCTATTCCTAAACACAAACCTAACTCCAACCCTAATCCTAAACTATATCCCTAAACATAACCCTAACACCTAATGCCTAACCCTAGACCTAATCATAATGACCCTAACGCCAACCTTAACCCTAACCTTGACCCCAACCCTAACCTATACCCTTAACACTTACCCTAAATCCCTAACTCTCACCCGTTTCTGAAAGACTTTGTTTTCACACGCAGGAGCTCGCCTCGTCAGCCCCACTACCTGGGTAATGGTGCCCCCCTGTGACTGTTACCGGAACACTTCACAGTTACAGCTCCCCCTTTTTCTTGGGATTGTAAACTTTTTGCAGGGAGGGCAATCCCGGCGTTAAAGTATTGTGACTGATGCATTTGCCCCATGATTAGGGCAGATTTTCCACAGAAACATTTCAAATAAAAACCAAAGGTGATGCCACATTACATTTGGGAGCACAGACAGAGTCCTCAGCTGCTTTTTCGCAGGAGGGAAGCAGTTGCAGTGCCTAGGACAAGCACTCAGCGTGGTCCATGGCATCACAGAGGCAATCCTTCAGGATTCTAAGTCTGACAGCCACCCTCTCCTCCCCACCATTCAAAGATGCCCTGTCATCAATTCTAGATAAATTCATCCATATCTTTGTCCAGATGCTTTTTGAAAAATCTTTCAGGGCAGAGATGCACCCACCTGCCCAGGTGACCTTTTCCAGTGCTGCACTTTCTCCTGGTGAAGAAAATGCAGATGATGTACACACAACATTTGGACATACACATGAAGTAGACAAAAAAACCCAAAAGAATGCTAAAAGCTACAAATTAAAGCTACATTTAAAAAAAAAAAAATCTTTGTTAAACACTTTCATGCCCTTCAGTTTTTCAGGTTTCCAGGGATCCCGAGGAAAGAAAGAAACTGCAGGAAATGAGAGAAGCATTGTGTTTTGAAGGGAAGGAGAAAAACGGTAAATGTGTTTGTTATGTAAATAAACACAAATCACCCCCTTTTCAGAGCCCATTGGCTGAGAGACTATAAATCACCAGGGAAAAGATGTGATCGGTTAGTCTCTGTTTTAAACTGTGGAAGTATTTGAGATGTGGATATGTGTATACTAACATGCAAAACAACCTGTGTCTCACCCCTCAAGAGCTCAGCTGATTCATGGCTACCCTTAATCTTCTTTTCTCAGTCAACCCAGTAGCTAAAGCCTCTCTATTCCTCACAGGTCTGCATAATACTCTCTCTGATTTCTAGAAACAAAATGTGTTCTGTGCCCAGCAAGCTGGCAAAGCAGTGGAGCTGACAACTGCTTCTACATTTCAAAGCAGAAGAAAACATGGAAGCAAAGCCAGGAGTTCTGCTCCTCAAGAAACTCCACTCTTCTTGTGCTAAAAGACAAAGCAAAGATGGTACAGTCTTAAACTCATGCTTTCCTTCATGTCACATTTTTTGACTTCCAGCAATCTTGCAGGCAAAAAAAATACTTTGGTCGTTTACAGGGCATATATTTAATTTACTCTGAGTCAAGTTGCCTTCCTGTAAGTCACAAGGTTGTCATCACTTGCAACACTTTCTAAATTACGTGTTGTGAGAAATAGTGAAATTATGTACTATGAGAACTAGAATAAGCCATTGTACAAAATACCTTATTTAGATAATACTTAGGTTTTCACAGAGAAAACAAATTGCATATTACCAGCATAGAGGAGAGGCCCAGCACACAGAATGAATGCTTTTATTATCTCTTTCCACAAGTTTTGTTACTGAGGGCTCCCAGCGTCAAACCCACATCCACATGAAATCCAGGGAGTGGCCAGTTCACCATGGTGCTGTTATTTGCATGCTACACTTCAAAGTGACTATAAAAGGGTTTTTTTTCTGACCTTGTGTTATATCCTCACAGAGTGGTGTCAATGACGGCACAAAGGCTAGACAGCAGTGGATTATATTATGATGACTGAAAAAGGTTTAGGGAATTAATATTTTTACGTAGTCTTACTAATTTGGTTGGGTTTTTTTCTGACTAATGAAAAATCTGTAATTTGCTATCAAGACCATATTTTCCCTTTTTGAACACACATATCTGGGAACCACTTTTTCAACAGCTATTGAGTTTACAGAAATCCCAAATATCCTTATTTTCTTTTTGCTATATAAGACTTTTAAAAGTAAACAAGTTTCCCTGGAAATTCTTTCCTTTTTCCAGATGGAGTTAGCTTCATATGGAGGTTCTCAACTCTTTCATTTCAAGGCCTTTTGTATTACTTTTTTAAGTGAAAATCAGATGGGTAGAGACAAAACAGAAAGTGGAGAAACAGTTTATCTATATCCCACCTCTGTGCCTGGCAAGACCATGGAATAGATCCTTCTGGAAACTATGCTAAGGCACATGGAAAATAAGGAGGGGATTGGTGACAGCCAACATGGCTTCACTAAGGGCAAATCATGACTGACAAATTTGGTGGCCTTCTATGATGGGGTTACAGTGTTGGTGGATAAAGGAAGAACAACTGATGTCATCTACCTGGACTTGGACAAAGCATCTGACACTGGCCCACACCACATCCTTGTCTCTAAATTGGAGACACATGGATTTGATGGATGGAACTCTCGGTGGGTAAGGAATTGGCTGGATGGTCACACTCAGAGAGTTGCGGTCAATGGCTCCATGTCCCAGTGGAGAGCAGTGAGGAGTGGCGTTCCTCAGGGGTCGGGGTTGGGACCGGCGCTGTTTAACATCTTTGTTGGTGACATGGACAGTGGGATCAAGGCACCCTCTGCAAGTTCACCGATGACACCAAGCTGTGTGGTGCAGTGACACACTGGAGGGAAGGGATGTGCCATCCAGAGGGACCTGGACAGGCTGGAGAGGTGGGACCGTGCAAACCTCATGGAGTTCAACAAGGCCAAGTGCAAGGTCCTGCCCATGGGTCTGGGCAATCCCAAGCACAAACACAGGCTGGGCGAGGAGTGGATTGAGAGCAGCCCTGCAGAGAAGGACTTGGGGGTGTTGGTTGACAAGAAGTTCAACATGACCTGGCAATGTGTGCTCGCAACCCACAAAGCCAGATGTATCCTGGGCTGCATCAAGACAAATGTGACCAGCAGGTCAAGGGAGGGGATTCTCCCCCTCTACTCTGCTCTCACGAGACCCCACCTGCAGTGCTGCATTCAGCTCTGGGGTCCTCAACATAAGAAGGACATGGACCTGCTCGAGTGGGCCCAGAGGAGGCCATGAAGATGATCAGGGGCTGGAGCACCTCCCTGTGAGGACAGGCTGAGAGAGTTGGGGGTGTTCAGCCTGGAGAAGGCTCTGGGGAGACCTTAGAGCAGCCTTCCAGTTCTTAAAGGGGATTACAAGAAAGATGGGGAGGGACTTTTTACAAGGGCATGTAGTGACAGATGAGAGGTAATTGTTTTAAAATGAAAGAGGGTAGATTTATATTAGATATAGGGAAGAAATTCTTTACTGTGAGGGTGGTGAGGCCCTGGCACAGGTTGCCCAGAGGAGCTGTGGCTGCCCCCTCCCTGGCAGTGGTCAAGGCCAGGTTGGACGGGGCTTTGGGCAACCTGGGCTAGTGGAAGGTGTCCCTGCCCATGGCAGGGGGTTGGAACTGGATGATCCTTGAAGGTCCCTTCCAACCCAAACCATGGTGTGATTCCATGATTCTATGATATCGAAACTGCAGATATCTAAAGGCAGTGTAGATATCTAAAGGCAGACCAAATAAAGTTTCTTTCTTTTTTTTTCCTTTAAAAAACAGTGTTTTTACAAATCCAGGGTATACTTGTCTTGTGGCAAATAAATAAACAATAGTATCTGAATGATCCTATAGTGAGAGCAGTCAGCACTGCCTCATGGAAAACAAGCATGGACAATGTTACTCTGCTATTGAGAAAGAACTATCTCCCTTGGTTGCAGAACTTTCACAGCTGGAAAATACAGGGACTTGGGTCTTATTTTTTTAAATATTGTTGCGATTTTCCCATACCTACAGGTTTCTCTGCCGCACGATTCACAGTTTTACTGGGTTGGATTATCCTACATATCTGAAAGAGGTGGCTGGTACTGGGAGGATGGAACAGCTTTTTCAAGAGAAACAACAAACTGGTAAGATTTCATAACTTAGGACCAGTGTAGTTCTACCCAATGGGCCAAGTAAATTATACAAAATTTGTGCTTCCTCTTACTTTCCCATGTTTGTCACGTGTGCAATGACAAAGGAGCATGGAGACCATAGCATCTGCTGTGGAGCTCCAGATTTGTGTCCTGTATAAGGAACAATGGCTGGCAAAGTACATCTCAGTCACAGGCACCAGACTCGAAAGGACCACCTAGCTAAATAAAATAGCTCCAAAGGGGAAATAATTCTGCATTCCAGTGGCAAAACAGTATGATTACAAATGGTCCAAATATAGATCACATGAAGTCACTGGGACATTATTAACCCATGTATTTTAATTTCCTAGGGTTGTGTTATATGACAACATCTTCTGTGCCTCCTTCTATGGATGGATTATTTATGCTACACAGCCCTGTTCAAGTAAGCAATTCTGGATCTGTGAGAAAGTGGCCGTTCATTTCACCTGAAGAAGCATTGCAAGAAGGGATGTGGGATCTGCCAGTGTGAGATACCAACTTTAGGAACTGGAAGTTTTAAATATATTTTTATTTTTGTTTGTTTACCAAGCAGTTTTCTCAGAATGGTGATTCAAATGACAGATCATTAGAGACTAAATATTTCTCTCTGCCTGCATTTTCTCTCCCAGGCTCACAAATGAGAGAGATCAAAAAACCACAAAACTAAACACTATGGGCCTAGGAAACAACTTGGAAGAATTAGCTACAGGCAAGCAGTGACCCTCCAGGTTGACAGCCACACATTCTCACAGATCTCTGTATTTCTGGAGCTTTAGTCAGCATTTTACACTAACACCTGACGGTCATAAACCAGTCCAACTACACCCCTGATGATTTTACTCACTGAAACGCTTACTGCACACACTACACTAACTACCATCCACCCATAGTCCTCCTCTAGACCAGTTTGGTTAGGCAAGCCTTGTTCTTCCAGCTGTTCCCCTGTTTGAGGTATAGGGATACAGAAAGAACACATGGCTCTATTCATCCATAAAATTCTTTTCACTTATGCATTAATATTTATGGAAACAAAAGGACATTTTTTAGAAGACTACAGGGAATCCCTGGAAGCAACCTCTGTGAAAAGTTGAGTCAAATGTCATGGCTGGATCAAAACATTACCTGAATAACTTCAGTGCTACCATAACATTAATTGCCATGCAAATAGCAGGGAGGATAATAAATCCATGCTTCACTCAGAGCTACACATAATCAGTATTCAAACTGATGCAGAATCCATTGCCACAAATCTTACTTGAGCTCTTGTACTATATCCACACTGTTTGGGATCTCTGGAGTTGAAGGTACACACTATGCATAATGTGTTATTAAAGCACTTGCCATACTTCTTGAAGGAAAAATATGTCTCTACTTTTCTGGGTGGAATTTCATCGCATGAGTTCTTTGAAGTATTCTATGTCAGAATCTGTTGTATAACATAAGCATATATTCCTTGTATAGATGTACCTTGTATTTGTATGCCTTAGTGTTTGGAGACAGTCCTTAAAATAAATGAAAAAATAATCATATGTCTTTAATACTCAATATTTCCTTGGAAAATATTCTCAAAGCATAAAAAAAAAAAAAAAAAAAATTAAAAAAAAAAAATAACCCCTTTTCCTAATGTGCCAAAAGATGTTTGCAAGCTGAATAAATTCACTATACTCAGTAGAGCCAAGACTCAGTTTATGGGCACAAGTACCAGTTGAGCTATCTAGAATTCCTTACTATTGCAGTAGGAAGTGTTTCATCTGTTTCAACCTTTCAACCTGAAAAAAATAATTCATTTCCAGGCATCTCAGCTGCCACATTTTACCCATTTTTCTTCCCATAAACTAACTCTTGATTTTTTTTCTAGGAATCTGCTATACACCTTTGTTTGGTGTCTGCATTGTGAAAACAAATGTTAGCCTCTGGGTTTTCTGCTGACTGGTGTCACTTTTTAGGGAGTGTATTACTGCGGGAAGGTCAGGTCAGTGCTGATAACTTGCAGGGCACATGTCTTTCATTCCTATGGCTGGATAATCTTTATATACTATTTCCATGACTTCATATAGAAAACTCCATTTGGTCTCAGCACAAATCTTGGTCCCAGCAGCTTGGAAAGAGCTTTTTCCCTGTTAACAGTGGTTTATTTCAGAGGGGAGAATTTGTAGTATATAGCATTTAAAATTCAAGAAAATCCATTATTTCACCCAGTCTGCCTTCTGTCTGAGAGGCTGTTGAAGTTCTCCTGACTACCTACACATGGAGCCCAAGACACAAGCTGCTTAGGGAGGTCTACTGTCTCTCCAGATAGGAGACTTTCCATCGCACTGGGAAGTCCAGAGAAGAGCTTAATTTAAAGCACATTTTGTATGGAAAATAAAACTTAGTGTTGTATACTAAGTGTGAGAGTAAAGCCCTTGGTAGGGCCTGAGACATCATAAATCTTGAAAGAATTGGGAACTAAAGCAAAATTGTTGACTTCAACATCGCTTCAAACAGGACATGGACAGTGAAGAAGACAGGGGTGAAGTTAATAAAGGGATTCACTGGGGGAATGAGCCCTGCAGTGCTGTTCTGAAGTGGAAGAAGCTTGACAGCTTCAAGCTTGACCATCTATGAGATAACCAGGACAGTGAAATGAGAGCAGCTCAAATGTCAGCTGCTGGATAGGAAAAAGCAGAGTTCATGGACGTGGGGAAAGCAGGTTCAGAAATAAAAGAGTTGAACTAAACACCCTGGCTGGACAGTGCCTCTTCACGTCCCCCACTAGCCTCTCTGCTCCAGGCCCTGCACTGGGTTCCCAAAGCCCTTGATCACCCGTGTTACCAGCACACCTGCTGCCCCGGACCGGGTTCAGCCTTGCCGGTGACCACAGGCTGAAACATACTGTCAGCAAGATGCTGAATAATATGGTGCAAATCTGCATTCACAGACACTGTCTATAGAAAGCAACAAAGAAAAATAACCCCTTCTCTGTGAAGGTCAGCCAATTTGATGCTCATCTTCCTTCCCTGGTTGTTCTATTCAAATCAGAATCTTAAAACCTTTAACCATTATAATATCTTTCACTGTTACGCTTTTAAATCAGTGAAAGGGGACTAAAAGACTACAAGAAGGTGCCCAGGAGTGCAGTTACAACAGCAGACATGGGACCATCTCTTTATCAGCAAGTGCTCTTTTGGAGCCCTCTATCTTGTCCCCATATTCATACTCTGCCAGGGCTGATCAGAGCACTACTAGAGGCAACTAATAGAAACTGTGGTAAGGGAAACCCCAGTTAGACAGAAGGAGAACATTCTTCACAGTGGGGATGGCCAAACACAGGAACAGGTATCCAGAAAGGATGGGAGATCTCTGTCCTTGGGGACTGCATGAACTTGACTGGACACATCCTTGAGCAACTTCATCAGAGTTCAAAGCTGGCCCAGCTCTGAACAGGAGGTTGAACCACATGACTTTCAGTCCTTTCAAACAACAGCACTTAAGACACAGGACACCATGATTCTTCCATGCATCTTTTCTTGGGGGTTCTCATACTCCTTGACACAAGTCTGATGTCATGCATCTCTAATGACAGGCTCCCAGTGACACAATCTCACTGTCACCCTACAGATTCACATCACTCTAAGCCCACCAATTCTTTCCAACAGTACCTTCTGTCCTTAACAGGATCTTTCAGTTGGTATTATTCTGTCCATGGAGCATGGTCCTTCACTCTGGCCCTGCCTTCACTTGGTCAGTTTTTGTATTCGTTTTGTGTTAAATTAAATAAACCTCTACTCATCTGAAAAATCTGAGGCAGCAGGTGAGGAGCCAAACTTTCAGAACCTTCTCTCTCGACGTTGTGACTTTAATACATCCTATGTTCTCCTGGTAGGGGAACTTCCAGAGGAAGAGCACACAGCACTTGTGCCCAAGGGCCAGCAAGATGAGAGCCAAGCTTAGCAAATAGAAAAAGGAGCTCCTACTGTAGCTGGGTGGTGCAGAGAATTTGAGTTACTAAAGAAAGTAGTATCCAGTCTCTTTCTCACTTTCTGAATTTCTCTCTCCAAGTTAAAAGGAAGGGGAACAGATAATTGTTATTTCAGGTGATCTACTACTGTTCTCTTGAGGATTCTCCCCTACAAATCATGCTGAGTCTTCTCTCCATACTCACAGATTCCAGAGTCACGGAAAGATTCTATCTGGAAGGGACCTCTGAAGTCCATCTGGTCCAAACTCCTGCTCAGCAGGTCTCATTTCAAAGCCAGATCAGATCACTCCAGTCCCTGTCCAGTCAAGTTCAGAAAATCTCCAAGGATGCAGATGACACACCCTCTCTGGGAACCTCTTCCAATATTTTACCACCCCATCTGCAATTTATGACCATTTCTTCTTGTCCTTTCACTGTACATCTCTGAGAGTTTGGCTCTGTCTTCTCCATAGCCCTTTTATGCAGTGAGAGACTGCAATTGGATTCTCCTTAGCTTTCTGTTCTCCAGGCTGAACAGATTTGGTTGTCAGAGTCTGTTCCTGTAAATCAGGTGCTCCATCTCCTAAGCATCTGGATGGCTCTGCCCTTGACCAGTTTTAGTATTTATGTGTTTTATGGATTTTTCATTGTTTGTTTGTTTGTTTGTTTTTTACTGGGGAGCCCAAAGCTGGACATAATACCCCAGCTGCATACTCAGAAGTGATGGAGAGAAGAGAATCATCATCTCTTTTGCCCTGTTAAATACAGTCTTGCTAGGTCAGTCCAGTATGTGGTTAGCCTTTGCCATAAGAGCTCACTTCTCTTATTTGTTAAATCCTGTCTTCGTCTTTTTTTCCCATGCTCTGATTTCCCACTTCTCTCTCGAAGAAGAAGAAGATGACATCAGACTCTGGACAGCAATTCTGCCTCCTCTGTGTGATTAAATAGCTTCACCAGCTATTTGCAGCTGTGAACTTTTCTCTCAGATGAATACAGACACCTGTATTTTTATCCCTTAACACTGAATGGTGAAAAAGGCACAGAGTGGAAGTCAGTCTGCCTCTGAGATGAATAAAAAGTGTTTGTTCTGTTTTAAAATGTGGCAAGTTCAAAAGAGATTAAAATCATGGGAAGATTAAATGGAAAAGAGGGGAACTACTAAGCCCTATATTTACTGAGACTCATGTCATGACCCAGGCTGAGATGTGATGGGTGGGAAGAGAGGAGTTCCCTCTGAGGGAGGAAAAGGAGGAGTCACATATAACACTTGAATATGAATATCTTGCCTTATGGCATTTGAAGTGTGACTCATTCTCCTATCCCCTCCCTCTTTCTGTATTTCTTTTTGCTTCTCCTGCAGAAATCATTCAGTCTGTCTTTTAAGAGGATCATTATTGAATCAGGATTAAGTTCTCAGATAATGCATATGAATACAGAAGAAGAGAATGGATACTCTCATTTAAATCACCTGCCACAGCATCCAGCCAGACACTACATGTCCCTCAACATCAACCGAGGTACGACTGACACTTGCTCTTTGAACTTTCTCCACTATGGCAGACAATGACAACAGGAACAGTATTATCTCATCCAGCTCAGTCAATAGGAAGAATGTTCTTATAGGCTTAATTTTATAGGTTTAATGTACTATTTGTATTGTTTTGTTTGACAAAAAAAAAAATCACACATGAATGCAAAAATGCATAAAGTGGAACTACTGCCATTGCTTGCCCTAAATTTCTGTAGGAAAAGACAGGTGGTTTCAGGATCAAGCTCTGGAATGTAGGAATCAGCTTTAGTGGGGTTACTTTTATTGTTTATTTATTATTGCAGGAAATGGCTATAGAGACAGGACAATCTGACTTTAATAAGAAAAAAATTTCCACGTTTTGTCCTCTGGACCTTAATTTTTCAGAAAATGCTTAAGATTCACAGCCATTAAGACCAGAAGGGATGAGACAGCACCAGGCCTGAATGCACAGGTCATGTCATTTCCCTTCTTCAAGTCCCACAGCTCTGGTTGGGCTAAACTATGTACTTCAAGAGGGCATCCAGTCTTGAGTTAAATATCTCTCTGTGTGAAAGGTCCCTCATACTTCATTGCCATGACTATTTGGTGATGGCAACTCTCAGGAACTTTTGAATCCAGGGAAATCTCAGTGGGTATTTTGGACTCCAGAAATTTCCTGAACTGGACTTCAGCCTGGAGCTGGCACACAGCCTGAGCACTGAGTGCCCTGAGAGCAGGAAGGATTTGTGCAAAGTGTAAAATAGTAAGCAAACCCTTCCTTACTCTGTTCTGACGGAGCAGAGTAATTCAGAACAGTGAAAGGAGGACAGGAGCATCACCTGCTTCTAAGTCAAAGGATCACTACAAAGTTTCATAGTTTCATCACTTGTTAAAGGCAAGGAATCCCCCAGCTGTTCCATTTGAACATTATCCAGTGTCTCCTTTCAAACAGTCCTCTTCAACAGAGGTGCGGCGTCTTCTTCTCAACTTGCATTTGGGTTTTTTATCCTTAAAGTATAAATACAGCCTGGAAGGGAAACTCTTTCAAGAATCACCAGATGGCTCTTCATGGAGGTGTGGAGGGTTGGGAGTACTGCTGAACAGGGTGTCTGCTCTCAGATAAATTGTTGGTTTCTCCCAGGGCACTCTCTTCCCTTTGCCGTATGGTGGCCAGCTATCTTCACTTTGTTTGCGCTGTGCCTGGCCCTCACTGTAGGAATGACAGTCCTAGGTAAGTGCTGAAAAATACTGTGTTCCTTTATTCATATTAACACCTTGGGAATAATTGCATTTAAGAAAGGTGTCAGACTGTCTGCAACAAGGGCAGTCATAGCTCATCCTCCCGGCATACACTGTCCTTTCCTCCCCTCCTAATAGCCTGTCATGAACACTGTGCAGCTCGTAAGGCTTTGAGGGAAACCATTTTTTTAAGTCTGGACCTGTGCCCAGAGCAAGGATATAGAAATCAAGATGATATGTTTTGGAAAGAGTGGGAGGAATGGATTCTGTCCTTATCCATCTATTACTCATTTATTTGCTAATTCAAATTAAATTATAAAATTCTAATGTTGACTTTCGTAAATCAGTTTGTTGTTTCCCTTCTCTCCCCCTGTTGTTCAAATCTCTCTACTCTACTGGAATAACAGTTCTTGTCTCATTCCTTTGATAAACCTTTCACGTTTGCAGATTAACCTTTCATATTTGTAGACTACTGTCTTAAATTAGTTTATACTAGTATGTTAAAAACGGACATACTTCCAGCACTCAATTCATGAGGAAATCTCACTTTTTCCGGCTATTTCACTCAGTCATCCCTGTTTACCTGAGATGTGCAAGAGAACTGATGACTCTCATATTTATATTAGCTTTTATCATGTGTGACATGACTGTACCTATACTTTCTATCACAGAGCCTGCACACAGTCATTCTGAACTGTTGCTACCAAAAGACAGTATCTAAATGTTGAGGAAGGTATATAAAAAACCCCACCTCAATTTCTTCAGAGAAGTTTCACCAACCTTTCAGAATAAAAGGTTTCTTCAACCTGAAGTATGTTTAGAATTTTAGTTTTTCTCAAGGCTTGTAAAGCTTGCCTTAAGATCAGCATGTTTCGTTCAAGATAGCCCTTCCTAAGCGTATTTTTTTTTGCTATTTTAGTCTTTTATTGCATTACCAAGTGGCCTGCAATGGCAGTGTGATTAAACTGCATTTAAAATTTGGAAATCTCTTTATCCATCATTTTCTCATCTTCTAATCACCTCACAATATGTGACACTGTAGCATCAGAGTTGCATGTGAGCACACTGTTGCAAAAAGTGAATGTGCAATATATGTTGAAGCATGTATCATGCAGTAGCATCATCACAGCTTTTTTGTCTCATGAAGAATATCTTTATAAACTCCAGGTCTCAGAGGTTCTAAGGTACCTGAAGGACATAATGAAAACTTGCAAGAACTAAAGGAGAGATTGTGTTTGATGGGTGACACAAACAGTAAGACTGATGGTAAGTAGAACTACTGCTCACACAGCCTGAAATCTATGTGTTAGGCCTTATATCAGGTTAAACAAGGGTGTTATACGCTATATCAGATTAAATTATTTCTTTAAAAAAAAAAAATAGTGTAGATGTGACTCATAAAATGCCACCTAGCTTTCAGCTCTGCATGACTTTGATTTTCCAGGCCTATGGGTGTAGACTCCTCTACTTTGCCTTTGTTTATGAGGCTGGATGGTTTCCTTCCGTTCTAGGACCTGCATGTTCACTCTGCCCTGTAAACTGGAAATGGGTTGGAGGCGACACCTGTTTCTACGTTTCAGAAAAGGAGGCCACATGGCAGGAAAGTGAAGACTTTTGCTTCTCCCAGAATGCCACCCTTCTTACACTGAAAAGGAAAAGCAAGTTGGTATGGTTCCAATATTTCTTTACACTGGTATCAACTCTTCAAAACTCCTCACCAGACAGCAAGAACCTCTTGATGTTGCACAGTAATAGAGTTGCTGTCCCCTTGGTCTGAGGCAATGCAGACTGCACAACATTTAGCCACAAACGTGTAATGATGAGGTAGCTAGCAACACAGGATATTATTCAGTCAAACAGTGGACGTGAGTGTCATGGACCCTGTGAGAGTTGTAAGCAGTGAGTCTTTCATTCAGGAAATCTCTTTGAATACTCTGAGAAATAGGGCTCTAAAAAGAATTGTTGCCCTGGTCTCGCATGTAGTAGAGCTGCCAAACACAAAATACTCCTGTTTGCATGCCAAATAGAGACGTTTTCTCTTGGGAACTATTCTGAAGGCCTGATGAGGAGTTCAGGAAGTCACTGTCAAACTACCCCCTTTGGTTCTTTCCTGATCACCTCCTCTCTCAACAGTAGTTGTTTAGGTACAGCAAAAAACTACCCAGAAGCTCCTTGTGGTGATAAATGTTTTTCATTTTTTACAGATTAGCATATCTCAAATAACACAAAAACACTCTTACTGGATTGGATTATCATATGGAGTTGATGGCTGGACTTGGGTAGATGATACGAAACTTTCTACAAAGAGAATGGACTGGTAAATTTTTTGAACTTAAACAGGTGGTGGGTTTAATCTCTTCTTGCACTTTAATCTTCCCTGTGCACTGAAAGAGAAGGAAACCAAAATCCCATTAATGGCAAAGCTTCAATGCAGAATACAGCTGTAGATGTATTTGGATATAGGTGTGGAGGCTCTGAAACAGAGAGAGTCTCAGAAAACTGGAAGTGTAAGCAGGAGGTGTCAGCAGATCAGTGCAACCAGTGACTGTTCTTACTATTTAAACCCATTCACTTTATGAAACATCCCAGGAAGCAACCCACATTTCCTTCATGACAGCCTACTTCCCGCAAAGCCTGCCTGCACCTTCCTCTTCTCCTCAGTCACAAGTATTCCAAATTTACTACTCTCTTTAAACCTTTATTACACAAAAAAATAGTCAACATCAGGTGGAGAGGACCTGCTTACTTTTCCTGTAAAATCTCATCAGCCTATTCTGTGTATTTCTCCTCTACTAACCATGGGGAAAAAATCGGTTCTGTGTGAAGTGATAACTGTATGCAGTAACATGAGAGTGCTCTTCAGGGGCTGGAGAACCTTCTTCAAGGGAAGATTCTCCAGCCCATCCTTGGAAACCGGCTCATTTTGTCCTGCAAATTCTTACACTTCTCACGGCTAGTAGACACTGGGCAGAATAATCCGGCTTCTGGTTGGGCAGACCACTGCTTTTCAGTTTCCAGACCCAAACTGCCACTACATAAATCAATGGCTGAAGTGACATAACCCCTGGTGCTACTAGTAGTAGTAGTACTAGTACTTTCTGCCCTGATGATGTCCCATATGTAGATTTTCTTTTTAACATCTTTGAGCTGAAGGCAAGTGGGAGAATGAACCTTCAGACTTGAATTATATGAGCTGTTATGTTCTTCAATATTTTGTACAAACCTTTATAAACCTTACAATGCCTAAGCAATTTTTGCAATAATATATGATTGTCCAAAAGGGCTTTATGGGTTTCTTTAAAATTTGTACATCAAAGTTCTTAACAAGATGTTCTGGGTTTTTTTCTAGGATTGATTTGACCTCTAAGCAAAACTGTGCATACATGTTTTATCGTAAGTCAAGAGTTTACAGTGAGAATTGTTTTGAGAAATATCCCTGGATCTGTGAGAAGGCAGCAGTCCAGCTGATGTAAAAAGATTATCAGCAGAAAAAGAACTGGAAGAATATGAAGAAGATTTTGATGTTCAGATTTTTCCTAGTGTATTCACACAAACACAAAACCAGAAAAGAGGCAGAAAGACCTTGCAGAATAAAAAGAACCAGCAGTAACAAATATCTACAGATATTATTCTCGTTCTAGTTCAGAAACCTCTACCTTAGTGATGATGACAATTTTAAGCATTACTTACAGCCAAAGAAATCAGATGTGTAAAGGTCTGTGGGACCACTTCTTGTCACTCTGATTGGAATTTCATGTATATCTATTTCTACCAAGGTTCTATCTCTAGTCCATTTGACCTCACTCAGAGGATGAGTCTTCTCTCACTTTGTAAAGATAGAGTAACCTTCAATAACTCTTAACTATTTCCATCTCCCTCTTCAGCACACTAACTTTCAGTTATTCTATATTCCTTTAAAACTCAAGGCAAGCTCTCCTGTCCTTGACTAGTCCAAGATGTGTGGCTCCCTTGTTCACCACTTGGCAGTGAAGCATCACCAGGCATCCTCATCCTCTTCTTGACTTACAGATTTTACTTCCAGATAATGATGTTTTCCCTTTACATGCAAAAATATTGTCCTGGCTCAGCTAGGATAGGGTTAAGTTTCCCCAGCGGTGGGGAGGGAGCTCTAGCCAGGTTATTCCATACACGCTGATGTCATGGCCAGGCACCCAAGCAGGGGAAGAGTTTTGGGATGTTTTCTGTCTGGGTCGGTACCCTCGCTGCTGTATCTGTGCGGTATATCTTTTGTTCTGTTCATTGTTATTACTGTTATTGTTATCGTTGTTGTTCGGTTTGTTGTTGCATTGTTGTATTAAATTTTTCCTTATCTCAACCCCAGGTTTTGTATTTTTGTATCCCTGCCCCGACCAGTCTGAGGGTGGGGGAGGACCAGCAGCAACGTGGTCTCAGGTCCCAGCAGGGCTTAAACCACCACAAATATGATCCAAGAATGCCCAGAAGTCATTGTTAAATGAGTTTTAATAAACGGTATGCTACCATCATAACCACCATTGCAGTTATGCAGTGAGAATGCGACCAGTGATTGGATTTTTCCAAGAACATGATCTGAGGGCCATTAGTCTTCAGCTAACATAGAATATGTCTATCCCTTTACTTAATGCATCTCATCATACGAAAGGATGGATATGTGCCATGAATGGCTGCACACTAAATGAGTGTGGTGTGAATTTGCAGAGAACTGGGGATGAGCCTCTTTAACAAAGTAGCAAGTTATAGGACAAGAGGGAATGGCCTCGAGTTGTACCAGGGAAGGTTTAGACTAGATATCAGGAAGTATTTATTTCCAGAAGGGGTTGTTGGGCGTTGGAATGGGCTGCCCAGGGCAGGGGGGGGAGTCCCCATCCCTGGAGGGGTTGAAGAGTTGGGTTGACCCAGCACTGAGGGATCTGGTGGAGTTGAGAACAGTCAGTGTGAGGTTAATTGTTGGACTGGATGATCTTCAAGGTCTTTTCCAACCTAGATGATTCTGTGATTCTGTGAATGGCTGCACTGATAGCTGGAATGCTGTGGAGGTATTCAGAAAAGTATTAATTGATGAATGTGGAATTGAATTTTCCAATGTATTGGAAACCACATATTTTTGGTATTATATATTAATTGTCTTTTGGAATGGATTATTTTCTAAGTCTAAGTAACTGTATCTGGTGTATCTTGTTCAGGATCCTGAGAGGAGGGAGGTGGGTAAAAAGCAAGCTCACAACCCTGGATTTCAGGAGAGCAGACTGTGGCCTCTTCAAAGATCTGCTCAGAAAAGTCCCATGGGATAAGGCCCTGGAGGGAAGAGGGGCCCAAGAAAGTTGGTTGATATTCAGCAGTCACCTCCTCCAAGCTCAAGAGCAGTCCATCCCAACAAGTAGGACGTCAGGCAGGAAGGCCAGGAGGCCTGCATGGATGAACACAATGATCTTGGCAAAACTCAAAGACAGATAGGAAGCATACAGAGGGTGGAAGCAGGGACAGGTAACCTCAAGAGAGACACTGTCTGGGCATGCAGGGGTGAGGTTAGGAAAGCCAAAGCCCAAAAGGAATTGAATTTGGTGAGGGGTGTCAAAGGCAACAAGGGGGGTTTCTCCCAGTACATAAAAGGACAAAAGGAAGACTAGGGAAAACATGGGCCCACTGCTGAATGAGACCAGGGAAAGGCTGAGGTACTGGATGCCTTCTTTACCTTGGTCTTTACTAGCAAGACCTGCCTTCAGGAAATCCAAGTTCCAGAGACAGGGAAGAGCCTGGAGCAAGGAAAATGTATCTATGGTGGAAGAGGATCAGGTCAGGGAATACTTAAGCAAGCTGGACATGGGTAAGTCCATGGGCCCTGATGGGATGGACCCACAAGTGAGGAGGGAGCTGGCAGATGTCATTGCAAGGTAATTCTTGATACGCTTTGATTGATCATAGCAACTGGGAGAAGTGTCCAAGGACTGGAAGAAAGCAAATGTCACTCCTATCTTCAATAAGGGCAGGAATACAGGTCAGTCATCCTCACCTCAATCCCTAGGAAGCTTATGGAGCAACTAATCCTAGAAACTATTTCCAGGCCCATGAAGGAGAAGAAGGTGATTGGGAGTAGCCAGCATGGATTTGCCAAGGGGAAGTTGTATTTGACCAACCTTATGACTTTTTATGATGAGATGATTGACTTGGTAGACAGGGAGAGAACAGTGAATGTTATCTACCTAGATTTCAGTAAGGCTTTCAACGCTTCCTGCCATAACAAACTCCCAGAGAAGCTGTTGGTGTACAGGCTGGATGATCAGACAGTGAGGTGGATTGAAAACTGGCTAAACAGATGGACCATGAGAGTGGTGAACAGTGGCCTGAAGTCTACAGCTGAAGGCCAGTCACTAGCAGTGTATCCCAGGGGTCAACACTAGATCTGACCTGCTTCAACAGCTTTTTAATGACCTGGATGACAGAGCAGAGTTTGCTGATGACACAAAACTGGAAGGAGTGGCTGATACACCAGAGGGCTGTGCTGCCATCCAGAGGGACCACAACAGGCTGAAGAAATGGGCTGACAGGAACCTCATTAAGTACAATAAAGAGAAGTGTAAAGTCCTGCAACTGGAGAGGAACAATCCCATGCACCAGTACATGCTGGGGGCTGACCAGATGGAAAGCAGCTTTGCAGAAAAGGACTTTGGGTTCTGGTGGACACAAAATTGACCATGAGCCAGCAGTATGCCCTTGTGGCAAAGAAGACTTATGGTATCCTGAAGTGCATTAGGAGGCGTGCTGCCTGCAGGTTGAGTAAGGTGATCCTTCCCCTCTTCTCAGACCTGGTGAGGTCACACCTGGTGTGCTGTGTCCAGTGCTGGGCTCCCCGGTACATGAGAGACATGGACATACTGGAGAGTGTTCAATGAAGAGCCATGAAGATGACGAAGGGACTGAAGCATCTCTCCTATGAGGAAGGGCTGAGAGAGCTGGGATGGCTTAGCCTTGAGAAAGTTTGGAGGGGAAACTTATTAATGGACATAAATACCTGATGGAAAGGTACAAAGAGGAGGGGGCCAGGCTCTTTCCAGCGGTGCTCAGTGACAGGACCAGAGGACACAGACTGAAACACACGAGGTTCCCTTTGAATATCAGGAGACACATTTCACTGTGAGGGTGACCAAACACTGGCACTGGTTGCCCAGAGAGGTTGTGGAGTCTCCCTCCATGGAGATATTCAAAAGTGATCTGGACATAGTTCTGGGCAACTGGTTCTAGGTGGCCCTGCTCAAAACCCCATCCAACCTGGCCTTGAACACTGCCAGGGAGGGGGCCACCACAGCTTCTCTGGGCAACCAGTGCCAGTGTCTCACCACACCCATCACAGAAAAATTTCTTTCTTATGTCCGATTTAAATATATCCTCTTTTAGTTTAAAACCATTGCCTCTTGTCCTGTCACTGCAGGCCTTGGTTAAAAAGACTCTCTCCATCTTTCTTACAAGCTCCCTTCATATATCAAAAGGCCACAAGAAGGTCTCCCCAGAGACTTCTCCAGGCTGAATAACCCCAACTCTTTTCATAGGAGAGCTGTTCCAGCCCTCTGGTCTGAGGGGCCTTCCATCCTCAACCATTCGGTGATTCTGTGTTTTTTCAAGAACTCAAATTTTACATAGTGAATAAAATCTCTTTCTGATAGTGACGTGGCCATGTTCAAATGAGGTGCTCAATCTACTACCACTTGCCAGTTTTTAGTAGGAACACCAATTACAGAAATTCCCTTGTTATGGTTTCAAGTTTGAAAGTGACTCTGAGATCTTTACTTCATGTTGGAAAATTGAGTGGACAAATTAGAAAAGGTATTTGGATGTATTTTTGTGAAACTTAATACACCCACTAGACATTTGATGCATATTTCTATATGCATTTTGCATAGGGATGCAACTGGAACCACCATATTCAACAATGACACGTCATAGTCTATGAATGTGTGAGATTTGTGATACAGTCTTACTTATACGGCAGAAGAAACTGCTCTCTTTCCTTGAGTTGCAAAATTATGCTTCATAATTCTGGTCAAATTGATAACATGGTCAAATTGACGTTACTTATTTACTTTCTCCTAGAAAATACTGCTTTCCAGCTACACAATTCTCATTAAATATCTGCACCATAATTCTGTGCTATGACAAGCTTCAACTTAATATGATGTTATAGCAGCAAATATGACTTCAGCATGGTCATTTGACTGTCCATCTCCAGGAAATATTTAACCCACAAAGTCCACCTGTGCATCTTGTGCATTTAAGTGTGTCCCGACTGAGTGCATCAATTCCGTATGCCACTGGAGTCAGTTTGTTTCATGTGCCCATGTCACTAGCGATGTTCTTCTGAGAGAAGTCCAATAAATCTAAAGAATGAGAGAGAAATAAAATACAGGAAACACCGAACAGGGAGGAAATCCTGGCTTTGCTCTTGGTTTAATCAGACTTGTATGGCCTTTCTCTGCCAAAGAATCACAACTCTGAATATTTTTATTTCAAATCAGAAGAAAAGGGCAACTCTTCCACAGAAGGAGTGAGAATTACTTCTTGCTCAGTTTCCTGGTGGGCCTCCAAAACAGTGAGGATCAGGGAGGGTAAGTTTTCACGATAGCAGGCATATGTACGATTGCAAACCACTGATTCTGAATTTCTAAAACAGAAATAGAAATAGGCTTATCTGGAAGCATTTAGACAAGCTCTCCATTTTAGTCTTCAATGTAAAATCACAAGTTTCTTTTTGCTAAATTTACAGGATGGAGATCTTAATTTAGCAAAAGGAGAAATCCCACATGACTCTAACCAGAGAACTGGAGAATGAGTAACATTTCCTTTTTTACTTCTTCTTTTATCATTAAAACTTGTTCTTTTATCCAGGAGGGTTAGAGATGAGATGCTGATGGAACGTGAATCAAAGATTAGAGAGAGGGAAACAGATTAGACTAAACAAACTTGAACGCATAGGTTTAAATGCAGGAAAAAACACTCTTGACCATCTCTCATAGCTTTGACTCTGATTTTAGGTCTAGGAGATGAACACTCATTTTAAACAAAACCTCAGAAAACTTAAATATTTCACCCAAAGCATGCAATATGCAGCTGCATTTACTGTGATATATTCAGTAAATCATTGTGCTTCTCTCCTTGCTTCCTCGTTCTCTCAGAAGTCCTTTGTAGAGGTGATTTAGCAGCATTTTCCATCTATCATGTGGATGTGCAACTTGAAAAAATTACAGTATATTTTGCAAGACCTGCTGTTTAAAAACAGCAGCTTCTGTCTCCACATGAAATCAGACGCACATATTTTCTCTGCTAATTATGAGTATTGGGATCTTGCTGCAAGAACATTTTTCCCCACTTGAATTTGTTTAAGTTTTCATGACGCAGGTGGTTTACTGACTGTCTGCCACCAAGGGTAAAGAGAATGACAATGCAGAGAAGAAAACTCATTAAAAAGTAAAGCTGTGACACTCCATTCAAGGCTGCATTGCTGAGCTTTGCCGAGAAATGAGTTATTGTGCAGCTGTATGTCAGTACGAAGCAACTAAAAGCAGTGTAAGAAAACTAAGTGAGCAGAACAAGTTGTCTTTAAAACACATAGGCACTATGAAGAGAAACATTAATGAGTTTGGTAAATATATTGAGATGAATGCTCATGTTGAGAACAATAGAGAAATGATTTGCCAAGAAGCACTGAGAGCAGCTTGTGGGCTGAAGGCTTGTTTTGTAACAATGTGCATGGGTAGAGTGTTTATACTCTGATTTTAATGGACATTGTACTGAACTGAAAAGGCTAATTACAGACTCGAGATTTTTTTATCATTGTGAACAACATAACAGCAAGAATACAGAATTGGCTGTGTTAATAAAACCCATGGCAACAACAGACATCAACTAATTACTAATCTGGTGGTGGCAATCAAAAAGAATTTTCATCCTTTGTCTTTTCAGTGTGCAACAAAACCTAAAGATTTGCCTCTGAGCACTGTATGATGTGAAATGACTCAGTTCATTTATCAAAGGTATGATTGCATGTTGCCTTTTGAACTTCACCAGTTTTAAATGCTTTCTGCAGCCAAACGACAGTGGAGATGATATCGCTCTTAAAGCAAATTACGATTGAAATTGTGGTAATTTCGACAGACCAAGACTTCAGAGATAGCTGTGCAAAATGCAAGGGTTAGCATGACTTGCAAAGCTAATTGGAAAAGCCGTCTCTCTAACTCACTGCTTACTGAGATTATTCCTTTTACTCAGCAGCACAGAAGAGACTCCTGTGAGCCAAACAGTTTATTGGACTCTGGGCAGCCTGAGAAAGATTTCTGAAGAGGACATTTCAAAGGGACTTAAGAAGAACTGCATGAAGAACGCACAGAGTGATTTAGCAGATGGTCCATCATGTGCAGGTGGCTATGGGAAAGGGTAAAGTGCAGAAGATATGTGCATGAAATTGCTTAGTTCTGAGTTGCTTTAAAGTTCTGAATATTTTAACCTCACATAACAAAATATATGACATCTGTTAAAATAATTATTGTGTTGCAACTTAAGCAATCATATAAGGCTAAATTTTTCTCTCCTGGTTTAAGCCAAAATACAAGAACTGATTTATGCTACATATCAAGGATATTCAGGGTCAGGTATTACTCAGACAAACACAGTAACAGGTTGTACACTGCACATCTCAGGGCAATTACCAGATGCCATGTGCTCTTCTGTTCTGTGCAACTCGGCTTATCATGTAGCAGTTACAATTACAAGTCACCGAGGCACGAAGATATGGTATAAAATGAAAAAATCCAGACAGCAATGAGGATCAGGGACTTACCCCTTGTTTTATAAATTTCTGAGCTTGTGAATATTCAGCAGCGAGGCATAGGGAGCAAGAGGACAAGACAGTCTAAGGGATTCTCTTCCCAAATGTAGTATGGAACAGCAGACTTTCAACGTTTTCTTCCTTCAATTCCTGTAGCATTTTGCTCCCAGCAGCAGTCCATAATACCAGTGCATTTCACATGCAACAACAGCCCTGCATGGGTTACCCCTCCCACCATCCACATCGTACCTGCATCCCCTGTAGCCCAGTTGGTGCTGGGATCCCAGGTAGTATCTCCATAGCTGCTGAGGCCCCATGTTTAGATTTAGAAAATGCAGCATATCCAGACTGTGAGATGACAGCTACGTGGCAAGGCACTCTCTGTTGTCCCTGCTCCTCTAAATTACTTCTTCATATCCATAATTAACCTAATTGCCATATTGCTAAACACTCATTTAGTGAGGGATGAAGCACACTTGTTGGCTGTTGCTACTGCAGACTTCTGATGCATCGTTTTATGTCTGAAATAAACATAATTAGAAGCTTCCCTAAATACCTTCTATGACTTACAATTCAATTTTTATTGAATGTCTCAAATTACTACAAAATACACACAGGAACAGAAGTCCCAACCGTAAACTTGACTGTTCCTGAGAGATTGCAAAGACCTCTATTGTTTGCTAGTGCCACAAAGGGAGATGCAGTGGTCTCTTTAAACTGTCTCCTGAACAGCAGCCAAGCAGCAGGAGGATTTGTTTCATTATTTGTATTCGATGGTTCTTCAGTGTCTTACTAAAAAGATACACTACAAAAAAGGGCAGTAGCAACAATATTTATTCCAGTTGTGAAATTCTGCAACAGAATGGAAAATGGATTTGAGAAATCAAAAAACTGTATCAGGTGTGACATGGATAATTATCAAGACAGACTTCTTAGAAGAATGCACTTTCCTCCCTAACACTCAATGCAGCAGAACAATCCACTAGCAGCTGGACTGGCGTTCCTGGGCATTAAATAATGCTGACTTCCCTCCATAAAATGTGTTGCGTATTTGTCTTCTGTTTTGAGTGCCTAGGGCATGCAATCTCATTTGAAAGCTTTTCTCTCTAACCAGGAGAACTAGAAATAACTTCGTCTTTTAATGTAGGTTCTGATTCTGTTGCACCTTCTAGTTATCAGCAGGTGGGGAGTGAAATTAAATCAAATGTTTGGAAATTTATTGTAAATTGGGAGCTCACATCTGAATATGCAAAGGATAGATTTTGAAAACAAGAAGTGTTGCTCTTATACATGGTCATTGATTCCTGTTTCTGGTAGATAGGTATGAATCTTTAAAATGGAGTTCTGGAGTCATAGACTTATTTTTGTTTCATTTAGAAAGGAATTTATGAGAAATGTATAGAATTGGTTACACAAGAATGCAAAGGCTGAAAGAAAGAGGGAATTAAGTTGTTTTAAAAAAGCCCAAGAAGGAGTCTGGCTGATGTGCATCAACAGAGGACAAGTTAAGCTTAGATTATCCCTGATGTTACATTAACCTGAGCTCAGATTCATTTTTTCTATCACAAATCCTGGGGCAGAACTCGCCCCCACAACACCACATCCCAGGACGGGGCTCTCTGCAGAGCTCTGCATGCTAGTGCCTGTCCGAGTAGGTCACTTGCTCGACCACAACAGGATCCACCACTTTCTCACAAATGTAAAATTTGTACTCGCCACACCGTTCAGCATCTATGTTTGTACCCTGAAGCCACACACAATCTAGGAAAGGACTTGAGCTGGCTCTTTGGATCTCAAACCTGTGAAAAAATAGCAGAGATACTCATCACCCTATGGAAAAAGTCACAGGCTGATATAATAATTCCTGACCACTGCTACCCATTTGACCACCATAGCACCGATGGGGCTTGTCTAGGTTGATAAGCAAGAGAGTGATGGGTAAACTGTCTGCAAGGCAGGGGGACGGGTGATTGCTGAGCGACCGTTAAAGGTTGCTGCTTCTGGCTCATAACAAACAGGCATGGATGTGGTCTGCTCCTATCCGTGCAGTGACTCACAGGTCACGGGAGAAAGCGGATCCATCCTCCCACAGCCAGGGCCCCTCAGCTCCGCTGCGAGACAGCCCAATCCAGAAAGAGGAAGAGCTGTAAGACTGTGCCGATTGCATTACGAAGTCCTGTATGGAAATAAATGCAAAACCTGTGAATCACACCCCTGCTTCACTCGTAACAGCCTATAATTTGGAAAAGGAGAGAGGCAAATGAAAGCAACCTGCTCACACCTTGTTTCATAAGTGAATATGGGCAGTGCCTCCTACTCGTGGCAGCCAGTGCTGTTGTGGAGATAAGGAAAATGAACCTGCTGAGAGCTTTCGGTAGCTCTTATCTAAAATGACAATTAAGATAACCAAAGCCTGCAAATTAGCTGGGTAATGGGTATAGGATAATGACTTTCTTCCAACACCCTGGTTCAATAAGTCAAGCAGGAAAAAGCCTTTGCATCGCTTGCTATCACTGTACACAGAAAATTCAAAATACAGACAATAAAAGCACAGAGTTCAAGACATATTCTCATTGCCATTAAGGAAACAAGGGTAGAAATTCCTTCACAGTGAAGAGTTCTTCTGGCTGTGCTTTATCTGCTGTTTCATCTACAACTTAGGACTCAGAAAAAGATATGGATCCTCTTCTGCTCGTGTGAGAGAAGAGGTCAGGGAGCAGGCCAGGATGGTGAGATTTCTAATTGTGGACAGCAAGAAGCTGAAGGCCAGGCTTCTGATGTTTGCTAAATAGTTTGCTCCATCAAGACAACAAAAGAGTTGCCAGCCAGTAGTAACTCAGTTATATTTGCCCTGAGGTGGGATGAAGATCTAGATGTAGACCCAAGCTGGTCTGTCTCAGTTAGCTCCCCCGAGGTCAGCAGGGATGCACCAGGGAGGGTGCAGCCACAGTCTAGGTAGAGGGGCTCGAAAGGGTCAGGGACAGGTTCTTCCACTCCGTCTAGCACATGCACACCACAGCATAATGCACCAGTGGAAGGATGGAGTGACTGCTCAGACCACAGTAAAATGCAGAGTGTATAATTATAGAGAGAAAAATAAAATAATCTTTACCAGCTCTTCCTTACTCTCTATCTTAAGAAGTCTGGACTCCAGAGCAGAGCATTGAGCCTTGCTGTCTTGCCAAGTTTTCCATTCCTTTGAAAAACGGTAGCAGTTCTCCCCATACTGTATCCAGTTCTCAGGACAAGGAATGCATTTATGCCCTTGAAAAGAAAAGAGGACCTGATCAAGTTTGTCAGTGACGGCAGTGTCTGGTGCTCTAGCGGATCCCTGCAGGATCACTAGAGCAGTGCAGAATCTATCACAGAGGAGCAACAATTCCTCCTTCCTTCTGCAGCTAAATTCATGTCTTCATTGAAGACTTAATAAACTCAGTTGCCAGAAGACCAGAAGAAAACATTTCTAAATGAAAATCAGAAAAAATATGGGGTTTTTTTTTAATGTGACCAACAAACGTGAAAGTGCTAGTAAAACACCAATAGAGGAAATTTTGGAAGGTTAAGCTCTGTTCACAGAGACGTGGATCTCTGTGGATGTAAAAGGAAACCTAGACTTTCAGTCATATGGGCACATCTCCATTCATGTGAACTTACTTTTAACTTCTTGTCAACAACAGGACCAGCCCTTTCCCCTTAAAGTATAAATTACGACGCAATTTATACTTGAACTTTTCTGGTAGCATTTCATACTCGCTGTGGATTCAGTGTGCAGACATCAAATGGTGATGGCCAGACAAAGTAAAAGATAATGAGCCCACTGCTGTTAAAGAAAATACCTTTCTGACAGCTGCACCTTCACTCTTTTCTGCCACATTATTCTGGTAATTGCCTGCTGGGACCCTGAATAATACTGAAGCCAGAAAGTACTCAAAATATTGCGGTTTTCTTTCATTCTTGCACTATTTGGGGAACTCCATTTCTAGTTGGAAATTTATATAATCACAAGCAGCAAAAAGACCTGACATTAAATATTTTGGAGACTCCTGGGAACTGGGTCCCAATTATTGGGTGAATCATATTCATTGCTCTATAGTTCACATAACCATTTTATAGTGTAACAAACCATTGCCAGCTGGGAATGCCAGGACTTAATGCTGGATGGCAACAGATAGCACAGCACAGTGCACTTGACTCTTACAAGTAGCTTCTGGTTTGTGCTAAATTCAAATGTAGACGTTTACAACAATAGTAACCTTCCCATTCTTTTGTATGACGTTAATTTATTACGACTCTCTTCCCTCTGCGACATGATACTCTAGCATATTCAACTCACCTATCATTAATTTTTCACACCACTATTTCACACAAGAAAAAAAACACCCTCAACATATAGTCTGTAAACTGTCAGTGATTACAGTGATCACGGTCCCATTTGGTAGAGAGCAGCAGTTTTTCCACTGCAGCATCCACTACCATAAAACAGAATGAAGCTGTCTTAAGGAGTCAAAGCATTACAGACAATTAAAGACAGCAGGAATTTTCCATCAAAATTTTTGTACTGTAATTGACTGAAACTGACTGTGAAAGAGGGAATAGTAACATCAGTGAATTTATCTATTAGAAACACATTATTTTTAAAAAAAAAGGTGTTATCATCATGGTGTTTTCTGAATTAAAGTGTTTGGTTTAGGCTATAAAACAGCTCCATTACAAAAATTCAATAAACATACTTCAAAAAGACTGATACTTCAAAAAGACTGATATTTAAAATTTTAAAAATTATCAAAATGGAAACACAGCCTTTTGATTGACTTAGTTGAAATAGGTTTTTTAATTAAATAACACAGGGCAATTTTAGAGATTTTGATTTTTCCTTCCCATATGATTGACAGAAAAAAAATCAATCTGTGGCTACCATAATGTGATGGAACCACCATCTTCCCACCGCTATGTACCTCTGGAGGTGGCAAGTTGCTTTACAGTCTCTGTCAAGTTCAAATTCTGAGCCTGGAGGAGCTCCAGCTGCTGGTTGAGGCTTTCCATAATTGCCTTTTGCAGGGTGAGGTTTTCATCCCTTTCACGCTCAAGGTGGCAGACCAGGATGACTTGAACCACAGCGAAACAAGAATGAAATTGTTCCATTATTATTAAAGCTAAACCGCTCAGTGCAACCTGAGTAAACTTACCAAAGTACGTACCTCCCCATGACTGAATGGAGTTGACCTACATAGAGTTTGTGCACACCTATGAGCAAGACCTGATACATCCCAGTTTCAAAGTCTCGGAGATCTCTTGAGTGGGTAAACTCTTCCAGCAAGGGACACTTTTTTTCCTCATTAATCCCCTAAGCTAATCCTTTTCCTTATCTAGATTCCTAGCTAGACCTTTAGGTCTTCATACTGAACTTGGAGCACCTCTTCTGTGACCATACTTACACTTGGCAGCCAAGACCCCTGCAGCTACCACAAAACTTAGGCAGAAGACCCCAAGCGCCACTGTATCCAGTCGCCAACAGGAAGATGGACTGGAGGAATCTGAGACAAACAAAAAGAAGGAAAAGCAGCAAAACAGGAACCTCTTATCTTTGTATCTGCAGCTCCTACATTGCACAAGACAACACGACCAGTAGTCTGCCCAGTGAATTGCTGAGTTTCGGACCAGTATGTGGCATTACATTATGAAAAATGTCTTGTTATTTGGCCATGGCCTGTCCTCCTTAGCATTTGAGGGCTGGGAATTGATCAGGCCATGGAGACTAGCTTAGCCAGGAGCTTTTAAGAGAAAATGAATTGCACAGATAAAGATGAACAGCACAGAATTTCATATGTGAGGAAAGAACATCAAGGAAGTATTTGTGCTTACAACATGGCTGAAATTTTCATATATATCCAGGTATTGGGGTATTTTCACTTTTGAGTGCCTAACCTGCTAAATTGGGAATTAATTCACCTTGTCAGAAAATAACCTCAGGAACAGTCATCAATGAACACCAGGTCCCTGTAAAATAATCTGAAACTAGGGCATACAGATGTGGACAAGACCACATAGCTGCAGTGGCACAGAAATACCTGGAAATGCACACACCCATTCTTGCAATGTGGGCAGACATAACAGAGCCCCAAAACACAGAGGAAAGGATTGCTTCCAGTTTAAGACTTCTGTGTTCTTTTATTAGGCTCCAGTATGAAATTTCCATGGGAATATTTATGTTGAAGTCACCAACAGAAATAACTGGCATACCAACCTGTGGTATTTCTGCCTTTTTTCCCCCCGTGATCTCTAACTCTTTACCCAAACAGTTGATAAGAACTCTACTAAATTACTGGGAGCTAAGCTTCAGGCTCTGAGTATAAAACTCAAGGACACCTCAAAAAGTGAGAATGAGATAATCAACTGTCTAGTCAATAAGGGGAGGAAATTTCCTTCAGAAATAGCTGTTTAATCTATTACATTATTATCAAATTTATCAAGTTCACCTCCACACGTTTAGTCAGACTGGAACATAACATCTCCTAGCTTTACCACCACCTTTCATACAGAGCGATTCTAAAGCATTAATGCATAGCTTAAGTAATATGGATTCGTGCCCTATATTCTGTCTTTCCTCTGTGCAGCTACGTAGCATAATCTTTATGGTTTTTAGGTACAAAAAGGTATTTGTCCATCTATTCATTCCCATGAGACAAAGCTCACTTCCCTAGCATTTACTTAATTCAGTTAGATATGAGTAAAGCTGAAAAACTTTTGTAAGGTCCTTTAGGTAGAGTACTTCACTAATTTCCAGAAGCTGACACTTAAATGTCTAACTGGAACATGTTTATTTTTACCTAACTGCACCCCGCAACATTAATTATATCTCTCCTCTCAAATCCAAACATTTTTTCCACATTCTCCACCCTTCCATTCTTTTTAATCTCCTGTCTTTTTTCTTTTCTCCCTCCAATTTCTTAGAAGATTTGAGTCCAAAGGGCTCCCAGAAGCCAAGATGCTTCCTAGTAGGTGACATCCCCCTCTGAGTGTCACATAAAAAATGTTCTCCAAGGTAAGAGTTTGCCTTGAAGAGAACCGACCCCCAACACCACCCACTACCTTTTGCTCCGGCAGTCTGGAGCTCCTGATCCTGGGATTTTTTCAGTGTCGCGAACCTCAGGTCTGCATATGTCACTTCTTCACTTGTCATTTCTGGCAAGGTTACAAAAGAGTCCAAAAGTTCAGTTGCTTCCACAGGAGAAACAGAAATAAGGTTTTGGCTGGGATCAAACAAACAGTCTGTCACTGGGAGTTAACAGAGTGATTCATGCAGAAGTCAGAAGGGTTTTTTGGTTCATGCTAAAGGATTTTATGACACAGCGGTACTGGGGGTTGCTTGCATGCAGCAGAGTCTCATAATAGCATTTAAAGCTCCCCTGTTTGTGCAGAAATGCAATAAGGCATGGAAATGTCACAGTCCTCAGTTCCTGGAACAGATGCATAGAGTTACCCAGTTTGGGGGTACATCCTTGCTGCAGAAACAAAAAGAAGGAAAAGCAAAGGTGAAGAGGAAATTACATTAAATTTGGATTGTCTAAACAATACCTTGAAGTTTTTCAGCAGCAGGGGGGTTTCTATCCTAGCTTTAATATACAGTGATGAATATTCAATAAATTTAGCCAGAAGGGCTCCTCAATCTCTCAATCACAGAAAGACTGGAGGTAAAATGAAGTGAGAAATATACTCATCCCCTTTGTTTGCTGCTTGTAAGCACACCGAGCTTGTCCCGATGGAGTATCACATTGACTTGTCACATCCATTGCACATTCCTAGGGTGCAAATAAATGAATCCAGGTTTCCCAGCTGCCGTTCCAGGTATGTCTGCACTGTAAAAGGGAACGAGCCAAAGAAATCTGCTGAACTAAGGGGGAGTCTGAGTAGAAAATTCATATACCAGAGTATGATGCTGTGCTCCTGGACTAGCTTTGGGCTGGAAGCAGTAACTGGTCCTATGTTTTCTGGTATTTTTAGGTCTGCTGGCAAAATGACAGGAATTTTCAGTTTTATTTCATGTGGCTCTGCCGCACATAGCCCAAGAACTGCTGGTCTCACCAACTGCTAACTCGAGAACAAGGGTGAGCACCAGGTAGCACAGAATGCTACCCCCTGCATCTCACTGGGGGCTTTCCCAACCCCAGGCTGCTGGAGATCAAAGCTCCCTGGGTACAGGGCAGAAGGCATTTTTATCTTACAGCAAAAAAAATGAGCGCAGTGACGCCAGCATCTGGGCAGAAACATGTAGACAGAAAAAAATGTTAATTTCCAGGAGTGCCTTTGATACAAGGAAATGATCACCTACTTTGCAACTTATTTACTTATAGCAACTTATAATGATTTATGAATATTGCTTAATAATCCTGCCTGCCCTGACTGTTCTGTGAAAGCTTACCACGGACTACTATGTTCATCAAAACAAAGCACTTTTCTGTGGAAACTTACCAAGAATTACTATGTTTGGCAAAAATAAGAGACATGTCCTTGGAAAGCAGATGGGTTCTAGCAAGTTTAGTCTTTGTAATGGATAGATAGCCATATGTGGGTGGTAGAAATTAATATACTGGTGCTTTTAGATAAGATAGAGGTGGTAAACCAGCGGGAATCTCTCTTGTTATTCAAGAAATTGGCTAAGAGAATCTGCGCATGCTCTGAGGAAAAGTACAAGGTGAGAAAGTCTGTGAGCCTTCCTCCCAAAGATCCCTGAAGATGCCCACCAGGAGGCAACAGGCAGGTGCAAAGAGAACATAAACTGCTGACACCGGCCTTTCGAACTAACCCAGCCTTGCTTATGCATGTGTATGTTTGTGTTATGTAATCCAGTGAATATGTACATCCACACCCTATCAGGTTTTGGTAAAATGTGCTGTTGGGGTGCAAGGTTTGTGGAGAAATCCCCTTGCACCCCGTCATCAGAGTAAACATACCTGCTGTATAACTCTCTCTGAGTTGTAGAGTCTGTTTCTGCGGGTCACCTTACCCTGTCTCCAATGAGCTGCTGCTTTTGAACCCCCTGTCGCATTTTCTGTCAAGGGTAGGTAACAGCCCTTATGTCCTCAGAGGAAAGAGCATGAAATGTGGGAGGGAAGCAGTCACTTCTTTACACACAGTTTCTTAAAAACTGATCTACAAGCTTTGTTCTACAAGCAATGGAGTCTTTTCGGATTATCATCTTTCAGCGTAAAATACATGAAAGCTTTGATAATGTCTTACTACACCTGCAAAACAGGGGTCCTTGTGAGCCCCAAATGTATTCCCATATTTTACATTTCTAAATGCCCATAGGAAAGCATTGGGTAAGACAAATCCAGCTGGATCTCGTGGAATACTCCTTTGAAGAGTAACAAGGAACAAGCAGTAATTTCTCAACAACTTCTAAGAGCAGTACAACAGCATTTCTTCCGCTCGTTAAGAAGCTTTACTGTCAGTTAAGATCAAACTACCTACGAAATAAAAGTTAGAACAGCCTTGAGATGCATCCCTTGATACAACCAGAACAGAGAAGCAGACAGGACAGAAGTATTTTCTGTCCGTATCACAATCTGCTTTCTCTGGCATCCAAGGAAGGGTATGCCTAAATAATATTGTTTTCTGTGGAATGGACCCTTCAATTTTAAACAATCACAAAGAACAGAAAGATGTCAATGATGGGATATTTTTGTTCATTTTAGCAGTTCTGTAAGTGTTTGATCACATTTTTAAAACCTTTTGAAAGGTGGCAAGGGTAAAATACAAAAAGGTCGCTTTGGTGTAACATAAACCAAATAAAACTAAAATATTGATATAATTGAGGCAAAATACCAAGGACATGTGGAGAAATTTAAACCACTGTTGAAGGACAGGCTAGCAGGGCCACAGGTGTATTACTGGAATCACAATATTAATTGCAATGCCATAGAAATAGAAAAAGAGTGATCAGTTAAGTTTCAGCAAGAATGAGTTATGATATGCTTCTGGAGGGATCACTGTTTTGTGTCACACTGCCGCCTTTTCTTTAGAGAAATTTTTTATCACTTTATCCAATATTTGATCGTTGCAGAATTTGAAATTCTCATGAGACTGAATTTCAGCTAAAAACCAAGTGATAATCTATTACCACACTGATAATAAAAAGCCCCTGAAAAACATCGGTAATTTGCACTTGTTTTCCAAATTGAATCCCACCAATTTTAAAAGTCCTATGTGCACTCAAGTTTATTTTACAGTTCTGTTGGGTCTTTTCTTCTCAAACTCCTATAATACACAAAAGAACTTAAGGAGAGACAAAAAGAATATTGGACAATACCCATGTAAATAGAAACCAAATATCTCAGGTTTCTGTGTTTCTTATTTGTCTCCTGGGACTCAGAAACCTTCTTCCCATAGTAGACTAGGATGGATGGATGGATAGATAGATAGACAGACAGACAAATAGACAGACAGACCGACCGACTGACCTATGCTAAGGCGTGTTTATACTGCACCACTACTTTTATAATTAGAAAACGGTAAATTGTTTTTAGCCTGCCTTGGGAGAACACATTATGTTCATGAATCCATTGGTTCTGCTCTGCAACTCAAATATGCATTACCGAGGCTAATGATTCACCAGTTTAATGTGAATGCATTGTGATTGAAACATGGAGCAACAAGTTTCTCTAGTTGCTAGCCTGCCCTTAACATATATTTATGCACCAGTCCCAGGTGGTTCCCAAACACAAATAGTAACACATTATTGCAGAGTATTTTTTCTATTATCTCAGCTATTCAAAAGAGAAAGAGAAGGTGAACACAATTATATGCATGTAATAACATTCCGAAGAGCCACAAGCAGTAACAGAAATCTAAGGCAGTTTTACAAGAGAAAGAAAATTAGTGGCTTGTTGAATGGAACCTCCAAATTTAACCAGTTGCAGGTCAAATAGTATCCAGGATAGGAGAATCAACATGTATTCCTTGCGATGCAAAATATTTGGGGGGACTTGGCTGGCCATGCAGGAAGTTCAGGAGTGGGACCAGTGAGTGAGCAGAACGTCAGCTGCAGGACCGACATAGCAGGCGACTGCCAGGTAAGAGGGATGGTGGCAGAGCCTTAAAATGGGAGATACAAAAGGTATTGCATATGCATATATGTGTGTGCGTGTGTGTGTATATTGCGTTCGTATACATATAAACATACACATATAACTATATATATATAAAATGCTGTATATAATTATTATATTGCAAGTGCTTTCACTTCAGCAGGAACATCTCACTTGTAACATACACTCTGGATGTTGATCACATGGCCTAAACTCAATGGATTGAATCCACAGAGGTAGCACAATATGACTGCAAGAGCAGAAAAAGTACTGGAGAAGGGACAGGAATCTGAACTCCATTTAAAAAGGTCAATAATGTGACCTTCAATGCACCCCCCCTCAGGGTAGGGGCGGGGAGAGGAATAATTGGGAATGAACAAACCCAGAGACCCTTTCTGCTCACCGAAGGGAAGAGTCAGGTCTGCAGAGATCTCATGATGCCCTTCACTGAACTAGTTCAACATCTAAAGAACTTGTAGACACCGCTTTTCTCCTGATCTGACTGGAAGGCTTTAGAGATCCCTTCAAAAGAGGGAGAGAAATAGGTGAAGAGAATAACAAAAGGAGACAAGCAGAAGCAAACAGGTATTGCTAGTGACAAAGAGGGAAAGAGAGAAAGCAAAAACCTGAAGGGCAAAGAAGTATAGACCCAAAGGAGGACAGCAAGAGGTAGAGCAGAAAAAGAGATTTCATTCAACACACAACAAGGAATCTGTTCCTTTCCTGGTGAGTGGTGAGGATGAACTGAAACTAACAAGAACAAGAAGACATTGAGCAGCTTGAGACACCAAGAGGCCGAAGAACCATCCTGTGGGGATGCACAGCCCAGTCATGATCTGCATTATTTTAGGGTGTTTCTTATGGGTAAGTCACATCTCAGGTTCCTTTTTATGGGGTCTCTGCTCAGTTACGGAGTTACCTTGGAAAGATGGAGAGGCATTAGCAGTCGACAATCACAATGATTTCCCTCATTTTAAAAAGAACTGGGCATATAAAAGGCAGACACACAGAAGATAATATTTGCTGCTACTGCAGGGATGGTAACACAGACATCAGAGTACCCAAGGAAAAGGAATGAGAAGGGTAAGAGTGCTGGGGGGACAGAGCTGGATTCAAATCAGTGTGGGTATAATATGGAGCAGGACGTTTAAGCGTTGTTAGTATTTGAGCATGGAGGAGGATCTACATCTGTAGCATGACACAGCTTGTGGTGGGGAAAGGGAAACCTGTGGTGAGGCTGAAGGCAAGCCAGGGTCTGTGCTGGGAGCAGTCCTAAGCAGGATTTTAATGACTATGGGAAGTTAACATATGAAACAATACAGCTGGTAACACAGCAACTTAAAACCTACAGCAGAATATATGATGGAAACAACAGAAGATAGATAACAGTAAGTCCTTACTGTAGGAGACTCAGACGGGTAATAGTCCAGGTAACAGAGATAAAAGTTGCGTATGACAAAGACTTAATTCACTCTAGCTGTGCCTCGTTTGGTTTTCTCCTTTTAGTTCCCCCAGGTGAGAGGTGAGGAAAGCTGCCTCAATGCTGAACTGTGAGTATTTGTCAATCTCTCACTCTTTTCCGAAAACAATGTAGGACAAAGGCAACAGTAGACATCAGTGTTATGATGTGGTGGCTGACACTTTCCAGCAAAGCTTATTTAATAGCAACTGTTGAAAACTCACATAAAATTTCCATTGTTTTGAATGTGAAGTGTATTACTATTTTTATTGATCAACATACCCATCATGCAGTACTGTTCCTGGCAGGTATTTGGGTAATTGCAATAGTTAAGAGCTTTCTGGTGTAATTTTGATTGACTGAGATTATGAATTTGGAATTGACCTTTCCTTGAAAAATCAGTTTCAAATATACTGCTTTGGTGAATACTACTTTTGGTGATGTCATGTGTCAGAATAGCAGAAATGATATTCTGACAAAAAAGACACAACAATTGTGGATGTAGATCCCTAAGGTTTGCAAACAGAATTCAGCAGGCAGGAGAAAATAAAGAGATAAAGCCAAACAGAATGGAAAGTCACCAAACGGGAAGACTGATGAGGTTGGACAACAGCACTAGGCACAGTGAGTTTCTCATCATTTTGTCATTTAGAAGGTGGACAGTAAGCGAGGAGCGTGAGGGGAGCTGGAAGAGGGAACCATAGGGATCTTCCCATTTATTTGATATTCTGTGGCTAACTGTTTCTTGAACCTTCTTATCCTCAGCTGTTCAGGTACGGAGTGGGACCGTTTGTGGTATATCTGGTAAGATGGCATATGTTTACTCTAAATATCTGCATCTCTGGACAATCCCAGTAGCAAAGAGCGGGATTAAATGTGACCTGCTCAAGTGTGATGCCACCCCCTGCTTTCTCTTGGGACATTCTAATGCTCTACAGTAGCAAGGCAATCCCTTAGCTATCACGTCATCTTTAACAAATGTTGACTTGCCAGCCTTTTTCATTCCACACTAATTTAGTCAGATGGACAATATTAATAAAGCATTCATGGCACAATACGCCTTTTAAAAGGCCCATTTTTAAAGTAATTTCAGTCTGATCCCTTAGTAACTCTCACCAGGATGACATTAAAAAGGATGGTAGTTGTTGGATATTTACAAGGCTGCATTAATATGAGTATAGCCAGCAGATGGAGAGATACGGTTTCTCTCTGCTTGTCACTCATGAGGACACATCTGGAATACGTACTCCCGTTTTGGTCCCCCAGTGCAAAAGAGATGTTGATAAACTGGAGCAAGTCCACTGGTGAGCCAATAGAATGGTCAGGGGTCCAGAGGACATGATGTGTGAGGAGGGGCTGAAAGGACCAGGTTTGTTTAGCCTGGAGGAAGCTAAGGGGACAACCTAATTGCAGTTTTCCACCACCTAAGGTGGATCTTGAGGGAAGATAGAGGCAGAGCCTTCTCAGAGGTATGCAGCAGAAGGACCTGAGGTGAGTGGCCAAGCTGCATACAGGGAAATACTGAGTAGACAAAAGAAAAAAATGCTTCCCTCAAGGATGGTGCAGCACTGAAACATGTGCCTGGAGAGGACACAGGATCTCTATCCCTGGAGACTGTCCCAACTCTGCTGGACAAGTCCCCAAGATGACTTTGCCTAGCTTTGAGGTTAGCCTTGCTTTAAGCAGGGAGAGACATTAAGAGGTCTTCTGCAAACAAAACCTTTCCATACTAATTCTGTGTCCTCTCCCTTTCCAGGTTGGTGGTGGTGATCGGTGGGCTGCTGCTCCTGTGTGGCCTGGTCTCTGTCTGCGTGAGATGCTGTTTTCATTGTCGTCAAACGGGGGAGGAATCGGGTCCTCAGCCCTACGAGGTCACCGTCATTGCTTTTGATCATGACAGCACCCTCCAGAGCACCATTACCTGTGAGTTGGCTTTGACAGAGGCCGGGGACCTCAGCACACCCTGAAGTAATGGGCTGCACTGCAAAAACCCCAGATTACAACACCGCAAGGCTGACAGAGGGAAGTTCATGGCCAGATGCGGGGAAAGCAGCATCTGTACACAGTACAAATTAAGGTGCTCACGAGGCTTCATGTAGCAAATGCAGCCAGATGGTGAATCAGCTGTGAGACATGTTTGGGTGGAATTAGGGCAGCTACGGGCTTTGGTGGCATTTAAGGAAAGAGTAATTGTGGGATGTTGCTGATGGGGTTTCACATACTACCCTTTTAGGGAAGGATGAAGGGGCAGGAAAAGCAAAACAGTCAGGCTGTGGGGAGAGAAAAGCCTGTGCGCTGCAGATATATTTGTCCTCCTCTAATGGCATCGTGCTTTCAGGTTGAGGCAAACAGCTTTTGTCTGCTCCCTTTCAGCTCTCCATTCTGTGTTTGGGCCTGCTGCCAGGAGGATATTAGCAGTGGCACACTCCCATAACGCTGCACAGGGAACACCACCCCTCTCAGCATCAGACACTCCTCCAGTCTACGAAGAAGCTCTGCGCATGAGCAGGTTCACAGTCGCCAAGGCAGGGCAGAAAGTGCCAGACCTGGATCCAGTGCCGGAGGAAAAACTGCAGGCATCTGCCGAGGGCAAGGATGCCCAGCCAGCCCTCCCAGGACGCTAGTGCCTGTTTTACTGAACAGCAAATAATACAGAATAGTTATGTGCAGAGACTCATTTTCCTGGGCAGGGTTAGGAATATCAGATTAATTTCCTTAGTCTAATGAGAAAGGGAAAAAAAGAGACTAAAATTCCATTTATTTTCAGATCCAGCGTATTTTGGTGGCTCCTTTTGACACCACCTTGAGATAACTGGCCATCGGCATTCTCCATGTCCAGTTATTACATACGCACATCACTAGTATTATAGTTTGCAAGAATAAGCTGGCAGCAGGATCAAGGAGCTGAGCCACTTTGCAGGCTAGTGACCTGCAGGGAGACTGCAGATGCTGGCTCATTCTGCTTGCCACCAGCCTACATTTCCTGGAGATGGCAGAGAGGTTTTCATAACAAGGAAAAAGCAAAGACATGTGAGAAGGTCTTAACACCCAGTAATAACACTGAACTTCTGGAAAGTGCCAACCACTTATAGTCAAAAAAAAAAAAAAAAAGCGCTGTGTAGGAACGCAATCTGTATGTAAGCAAAGGGCAGCATACATTTGTAGTATGTGAAGTATATGCCCTAAATATCCTACAGGATATATGGAATGAAGACAGACTGGTTCTGAATAAGATATATAGAAATTCTGAAATAGTAGTCACAAACTCTTCATTTGAATTAAATATTATGATGTATGTGCTAACAGATCAAATGAGGGGACAAGCAAGAACACTACCCCTGAAATAAAGCTTAATCACTTTTTAATTGCATTCATACTGTATTATTAATTATTCCTACTGTTGCTGTCAAAAGCAGATCAAATTAAATAAGACCATTTAAAACATTTTAAACATTTCTCGGATAGAAATCATTTATCTTTCCTGATTGATACAAACACATCACCCAGAAATATTCATCAAACTGTCTGGATGACCATAGGAATGGACTGCAAAATGTTTTCTTGGGCTAGGTACTCATAAAGGCGCTGTTGAATTACATCAGTATTGTCTCTACCCCACGTTCAGCAACTGAAAACATTAAAGCAGAAGGACATCAACTATCTATACGATAAGCATCCATGAATGGATTGCATGTGTATGTTAATGTTGATATGAACACACAGGTCACGGATATCACATCTATCTGAAGTGCCTGCATGGCCTTTCCTACTGCAGTACTCAAATTCTCACTGTCCTTCAGATGCTGATCTGCTTTCCTGTGAAATACAGAAAATACAGTTATTTTGTACTTAAGGACAACAAGGACCAGGTCCCCAAATATGTTTAGGAACCTAAACTGCTGTTGAGATTACAGACACAGAGAATTTTAGAGAAGGTTGATAAGATAGCTTCATGGGTAACATAACGCCAACTTGAACAACCAAAACAACTTTGATGATGTCCCAGACCTTGACCAGTCACAGGAATTTTGTAGCCAAGGGAATACACAAAGTTCTTCCTGAATCGCCCAGTCATGACCTAACTGTACCATTCCTGAGTGATAAACTGGGACGGGTAAAGACATGACATACAAGGTTATGTCTCTTCGGCTATACAGCACGCTTGAAATAATAATAACGGCTGTTCGTGGAACATCTGCTGGAGTGACTTATTTCATCAGGTGCTCTCTGAAGTCTAGTTCAAGCCCGATTTCTCCACCGAGCTGCAGAACATTTCCTGAAAGGCTCTTGTTTACTCCACGGTAAAAGCCTGAAAGGAGCGGAGACATTTGGATCTGCGGAACATGCGTCAAGCACTATGAAGCCCAGAAACTTCCTGGAAGCTTTCACAACCGTTTCCAGGGGGGAACATACCGTTCCCTCGCCGCCTCCCCCCTTTCCTGCCGCCGCCGAGCCCCGAGCTGTGCGGGCCTTTAACGCGCGATGGCGGCGCTGCGCCACAGGGCCGCAATCCCGCCGCGCAAACCGGGAACGCGCGATTAGTATTCATTTGCAGTAATAATTACACCGTCATTTTTTTTTTCTAAGGTGTGCAATAAAAAGGGAAGTTTCAATATTCTTCAGTTTCCCCCTCCTCTGCATCAAATCACCTCTGCTAGCTCCTTTCTCCGGTTCAAGGGGAAAAATTACAGGTCACTCGTTGCCAGAGCTGGGCATTACCTGCTGTCTTCAAGGTTTTCCCCTTGACCAGAGCCAGTATTGTCTCACTCCCCTGTCCCTTCCCGCCTGCTCACATCCTTCTTTGCTTGTCTCACTCAGTTCTTAGGTGCTAGAGCTGATATCTTCAAGGTTTTTTTTACTGGCAAGACATCCAAAATATTTCCAGTGACAATAATGATAGATAGAACTTCACTTGCTCGGGGATTGTTTCCTACCAAACTGACTTCAGATGAGCACTCAGAGCCCATAGGACATGATAAAACACGGGATTAAAACAAACAAAAACCAGAAGCAGACCTACAGACACCCTATTTAACCACAGAAGGTTCTGTACGAAAGCAAAGACCCGCTGTCAGTGACCTGAGATGCTTCAGTCTTCGCTCTCAGATCTGTTATGATTCAAAGACATTCTCTCCTCACAATCCAAAAATGAGGACAGTCAATAAAGATCACATACACTTTGTGAAGAAGCAGATGACAGGCCATAAAAATAAAGCAAGTTTATTTATTTACAGTGATAAACTGCTACTTGGTACTGCGATTTGCTGTTACTCAGCTGGGGTTTTTTTACGCCATTAGCGGTGGTTCCATCTCACTGTTGAGTCTGGACACTGAATATACTTTGTGTGTTTTATTGTACTGGCCAAATAAGCACTCTGAAATCTTTTATGCTTTCAGACTGAAAATTAAACATTATTATTAAACATAATGCTTTCATACAACACTTAAACAAATGTTCGAGTAGCAACTGTTTTTCCCACGCTTAAGAGCAACAGGGACGTGAATTGCTCACAAACACAGAATAACATACATTGGAAAATAAATAAAAGGTTTCTATTAATCATTAAATAATTTTAGGTTTTGTTCAGCTGCTGTGTACAGCCACTGGTGTCAAGGTGCTGCACTGGAGTACCCTTTTCCTGCAGAGCACTCCAATATCCTGCACAATAAGGGAAAGAATGCCATCAAAAGCAATTTTCTTTCATTATGAATAATTAAATATCTGCATCCAAAGATCCCTATGCACTTTACAGACTTTACCCATGCTGTCACACTGCCTACGCATTAGACAACTCTTAGTATTCCATCTGCAGATGGGGAAAATAATGCACAAAGTACTGAAGATAACTCTATCATAACCCAGTCACTGACCCTTGGCTTGGTTTCGGCTCACTTGTTCACCCAACCCTTGACCAAACACTGGGAAAAGGATGGGCGCCAAGCAAGCATAGGACAAGTGATATGGAAGGAGAAAGAGCAGCCAGTCTCCACTGGCCACCCTCAGCCTGCACATAATTTGGGCTGGAGCCACATGAGGGGAACAAGAGTACACGGACATCAGGTGCTGTAAAGGAGTTGTCCAGCCACCTCTGGATTCCCCTAGGACATGTGGTATTTAAAGACCCACCTTCAGAAACACCCCTTTGTCCCCACTGTTGTATTGCTCCTTTGTTTTCACAGGACTGTAAATAACAATTACATGTCCCCAACAGGCAACTCCGAATCATTGGCTGGAACAAAGGGATCTCAGACTTGTGTTATTGTTACTGCTGCTTTTCACCACACAACAAGGTATTTTCCTTAATCTCCTCATAACATCATTTGTATGCACTTAAGCAACTCGAGCTGAGGCCAGGCCATGCAATCAGTTTGGGAGGACTGAGTAGCAGTTTTGCAAAAAATAAGAACCTGTAGAAAATAGAGCAGTGAGACAGCGGCTCAGCATCGACAATACAGAGCCATTTCCTACAGGAAAGGAAAACATCTACACAAGTAGCCATTGTTTGTTGGGAGTGACTAACCCTGTGCCCTCACCCAGGGCCAATGCGCCTGTTCTGGCTCTGAGGCTGCCATAGATCCAGTGTCAAATGAAACTGGTGACCAGTCACGAGTGGTGCAGGAAAGACACCAGGCAAGGACTGTGCCATTGATGGACATCAAACAGCAGAATCACAAATGACTTCGGGTACACCCTCTGTGATTTAATCACCATTCAGACTACAAAGCAGAAGTTTCCTGACAAGCGAGGCTTTAATATGCTGAATCCACACTAAAGATTTTAAAAAAAAAAACCAAACAAAAAAAGAAGATAGCTTATGGAGGCACAAATGGAATAAGTACCCAAGGGGAGGTACTAATGAAAGAAATACCCAAGGGAGTCCAGAGTTATAGGTAGCTGAACAGCAGCTCCAAGGGGTTGCCAAGAGCCATCCACCTAGATGGCATCTCCAAGAAACACAGGGCAAATAATGGATCTTTTTTTCCTTAATTCACAGAATTTTAGCCGGTTAGCTACCTAAGCTAGCTTCACTTCACAGCAGTGCACTGCAGATCTCCTAGCAGTGCCCACGGAGAACAGCTTACAAACCCTGCTGCCAGATTTGTGCAAATATTTTTATCTCCTGCTTCTATGGTTACAGCATTGGCAATGCTTGGGGAATCCCTTTTAGGGTGAACCTCTGCCTACGTGAGCTTCAGACAGCAATTCACTACATGCTCAGAGCTGTTCTGACACTCTAGGTTAAGAAGTATATTGTTTTGACACTCCATGGAAGACCACTTTCTGCTGGCAGTCCAGGGTAGGAAAACTAGCCAACCCCTTTTCCAGTTCCTCCCTCTAGCACACCGACCCAGAATGTGGGATTTGTCACATGCCCATGGGTTGACATTTTAATAAGAGCTCCAAGTCAGATGATTAGCTGTTTGTCACTGCTTCTGCATGTATCATCTTCCTGCCTGTTGTTGTGCCAGTGACTTTATTGTTATTATTGAGCTGGAGGAGAAGGCTGGGAATTCAGTGCAGGGAAGTGGGAGGAGTGAGTCTTGCGGCTGCACATCCAGGGCTGCATCATCAGGGCAGGCAGAGTTCAGTACGGAGATTTGTGATCCTCACGTGGGATCTGTTGGGGGAGGAGAACTAGATGCTAGCTCAGCTGCCTTTTGTATAGTCCTGAAGATGGAAACAGCAGTTTACAGGACAACGGCCATTTGAGATCATCTGTTAAAATTGCCAGAAGGTGTTCATAGCCGGGTGAAACAGTCTAGAAAATTTCCTCCCTTTTGTCCTTGAGGAAGAGGAATCTACATCGCTACAGACCTTCAATACACTCTAGCAACTGCTATGCTGCAGGCAGTTAGGAAGCAAGGCCAAACACAGGTATTACAGAAAACCACAATGCCATGAAACCATAATTTTCCCCCGGTCTAAACCCTGGGATTCTTTCAGTCTAGGCTATTTGTGCACTATGGTACTGCACAAAAATAATGCCTTCCTTCTGACTCACCCTTGTGAGATCCTCTGACACTCCCTGCAGCCATGGGGAAATGCTGACATGTCCTAGAACAGACAGAAACAAGCTCATGGTGCTTCCTGTACAAACCTTACACAGATTAATCAGTAAAGGCTGGGACACACCAGCCTGTGCCATCCCCACTGTAGGCTGCTCTGGCCTTCAGAGATTTGGTCATGCACCTGCTAGAGCTGAGCTGTGTGGGAGGTCACACTACACCATCCTGAGTAGTAAGAGCTTAGACACTAAAGCACTTGCCAGAGTTCTTGGAGGCACGCTTCGGCCATCCAAAACTAGATGCCATGATTCAGGTGAGAAAAATCCCCCCCAACATGCCTGTTTATTGCCATTGACCACAAAGACAGTTCAGAGTGACAGGCTCAGTGTACAAGCCTACATTGGAAGTGTACGTGAGATTTCTATCGCGTGCCCTTTTACACTCCTGTGCCAGGCAAGAATATTTGGGAGGTGCCACCATCTGAGTCCATCAGCAACTAAGTAAATGTATTTCCTCCATATCTCTCCCACTTATGTTCAAGATGAGAGATCCCAGTCCACCGGGGCTTGGAGAGGGAGCATTACCAAAAGGCCTCTGAGTTCAAGAAGCAGCGTGCTACTGAGTGCAAAGGCAGGTGGTGGCCAGTACATGATGAAACAGCTCTCCACAAGGCAGAAGGCATAAACTAACACCCCAAATCTGCTGTGATGATTTGTAGTTGACCGCTGGTGTTGGTGTGAGTCCCACCCTGCAGGCAGCTCAAGTGTGCGTATCAATAAATAGGGATAAAGCCAGCAGTCCTATGAGTTTCTTGGGGCAGCCTAAAGGATTTATACAAGTACTCCTAGAAAAAGACCTGATCCTGTTTTTATCATTAAGGAGCATCCAGCTTGCTCTTCAGTTTCTTCAGGATTCAAGCTGACTCTCTGCTATGGTCTGGATTTTCTCCATTCTAACCATGCTGCAGGAGCAGAGTGCCAGAGAAACAGCAACATGTCTTTTCCTAACCTTGTTTATTCTGCATCAAGACACTGACACAGGGTTGAATCAGACATGGGAAACATGGGGCCTCTCACGTCTGCCACTGGCGTGGCCTTGGAGACTCACCTTGCGCATCCAAAGTCTGCTCAGAGCCTGCTACTACAGCTAGTACCTCCTCGGGAAAGTTCTGCTTCTCTGGATGAAACATGTGATGAAAGAATTATTTGATACACTCCCAATCATTGTCCTCAAGGTAGCAGCAGTTTATTTTTGTACTGATTTGAGCATACCTTCTCTTTCACTGGTCAGTAAATAATTATGAGGCCAACTACTCCTAGAAAAAAAGCAAAGACATTCCAAGTATGCATCAGCTGAGTAACTGGGCTAAAATTGGCCGGCTGTTTTGGCTTGTTTGCAGACAGTTCCCTTTGACTGTCTGCTGTTTGCAACGTGCATCTGGTCTGGCACATTACACGACACACTTTCTGCCCCTTGTTGTTGAACTGAGATGTTATGAACAGGGCAGCAATCCAGATCCAACAGCGACAGGCACGGTCACGAAAACTGGCGGTTTTCTGGCCTTGTAGCTCACAGCCACTTAAAAGTTGGGGCTCATTTACCCGCGTTTGAGCCAAGCAGAGGCACGCAGGCTTCCCACGAGGGACGCAGAGCCCCGCTCCCACGCCACCCGGGACAGAGGGAAGGGGGGGCACGGCGGCCACAGCCGCCGCCTCGGGTGGGTGATGTGCCTCCTCATGCCGTATTGATAACCCCTGAGTCACGCCGGGGGGGGCGCGTTGTGTTTGCGGCGTTGCTCAGTCTATTTCGCTGCCTTATTAAAATAAATTATTTTTTTAAAATTATTTATTTTATGATTGCGGCGCAATAAATCACTATAGAGGCAGAGAGGGGCGCGCCCCCCTCTTCCCCC